>NW_028181070.1:0-49120 GCF_964211825.1 Aythya ferina
CCCCAAAACCATAGATCCACCCCAAAGACACCCTAAACCTACCTGATGTTCTCCAAAAACCACAATTTACCCTTTTCCAACACGATGACCAACGAGAACCCACAGAACCCAACAGAGACCCCAAAAAACGTCAAAAACACCCCAAACAAGAACGGCATCACCCCCAAAACTGGAAGAAAATCCCCCAAAACCATAGATCCACCCCAAAGGCCACCCTAAACCTACCTGATCTTCTCCAAAACCCACAATCCACACCTATTTAACATAATGACAAACAAGAAACACAACAAAACCTAATGGAGACACCAAAACACGTCAAAAACACCCCAAACAAGAACGGCATCACCACCAAAACTGGAAGAAAATCCGCCAAAACCATAGATCCACCCCAAAACCACCCTAAACCTACCTGATGTTCTCCAAAACCCACAATTTACCCTTTTCCAACACGATGACCAACGAGAACCCAACAGAACCCAACAGAGACCCCAAAAAACGTCAAAAACACCCCAAACAAGAACGGCATCACCACCAAAACTGGAAGAAAATCCCCCAAAACCATAGATCCACCCCAAACCACCCTAAAACTACCTGATGTTCTCCAAAACCCCACCATCCACTCCTATTTAACATAATGACAAACAAGAACCCAACAAAACCTAATGGAGACCCCAAAACACGTAAAAAACACCCCAAAAAATATCGGCATCACCCCCAAAACTGGAAGAAAATCCCCAAAACCATAGATCCACCCCAAAGACACCCTAAACCTACCTGATGTTCTCCAAAACCCACAATTTACCCTTTTCCACCATGATAACCAACGAGAACCCAACAAAACCCAACGGAGACCCCAAAAAACGTCAAAAACACCCCAAACAAGAACGGCATCACCACCAAAACTGGAAGAAAATCCCCCAAAACCATAGATCCACCCCAAAGACACCCTAAACCTACCTGATGTTCTCCAAAACCCACAGTCCATACCTATTTAACATAATGACAAACAAGAACCCAACAAAACCTAATGGAGACACCAAAACACGTCAAAACACCCCAAACAAGAACGGCATCACCCCCAAAACTGGAAGAAAATCCCACAAAACCATAGATCCACCCCAAAGACACCCTAAACCTACCTGATGTCTCCAAAAACCACAATTTACCCTTTTCCAACACGATGACCAACGAGAACCCAACAGAACCCAACAGAGACCCCAAAAACGTCAAAAACACCCCAAACAAGAACGGCATCACCCCAAAACTGGAAGAAAATCCCCCAAAACCATAGATCCACCCCAAAACCACCCTAAACCTACCTGATGTTCTCCAAAAACCACAATCCACTCCTATTTAACATAATGACAAACAAGAACCCAACAAAACCTAATGGAGACCCCAAAAAACGTCAAAAACACCCCAAAAAATATCGGCATCACCCCCAAAACTGGAAGAAAATCCCCCAAAACCATAGATCCACCCCAAAACCACCCTAAAACTACCTGATGTTCTCCAAAACCCACAATTTACCCTTTTCCACCATGATGACCAACGAGAACCCAACAAAACCCAACGGAGACCCCAAAAAAGGTCAAAACACCCCAAACAAGAACGGCATCACCACCAAAACTGGAAGAAAATCCCCCAAAACCATAGATCCACCCCAAAACCACCCTAAAACTACCTGATGTTCTCCAAAACCCACAATCCACTCCTATTTAACATAATGACAAACAAACACCCAACAAAACCTAATGGAGACCCCAAAACACGTAAAAAACACCCCAAAAAAATATCGGCATGACCCCCAAAACTGGAAGAAATACGCCAAAACCATAGATCAACCCCAAAACCACCCTAAACCTACCTGATGTTCTCCAAAACCCACAATTTACCCTTTTCCACCATGATGACCAACGAGAACCCAACAAAACCCAACGGAGACCCCAAAACACGTAAAAAACACCCCAAACAAGAACGGCATCACCACCAAAACTGAAGAAAATCCCCCAAAACCATAGATCCACCCCAAAGACACCCTAAACCTACCTGATGTTCTCCAAAAACCACAATTTACCCTTTTCCAACACGATGACCAACGAGAACCCAACAGAACCCAACAGAGACCCCAAAACACGTCAAAAACACCCCAAACAAGAACGGCATCACCACCAAAACTGGAAGAAAATCCCCCAAAACCATAGATCCACCCCAAAGACACCCTAAACCTACCTGATGTTCTCCAAAAACCACAATTTACCCTTTCCAACACGATGACCAACGAGAACCCAACAGAACCCAACAGAGACCCCAAAAAACGTCAAAAACACCCCAAACAAGAACGGCATCACCACCAAAACTGGAAGAAAATCCCCCAAAACCATAGATCCACCCCAAAACCACCCTAAACCTACCTGATGTTCTCCAAAAACCACAATCCACACCTATTTAACATAATGACAAACAAGAACCCAACAAAACCTAATGGAGACACCAAAACACGTCAAAAACACCCCAAACAAGAACGGCATCACCCCCAAAACTGGAAGAAAATCCCCCAAAACCATAGATCCACCCCAAAACCACCCTAAACCTACCTGATGTTCTCCAAAACCCACAATTTACCCTTTTCCACCATGATGACCAACGAGAACCAAACAAAACCCAACGGAAACCCCAAACACTTCAAATACACCCCAAAAAAGTACAGGATCACACCAAAAAATAGAAGAAAATCCCAAATACCATAGATCCACCCCAAAGACACCCTAAACCTACCTGATGTTCTCCTAATCCCAAAGCACACTCCCAACCACCATAAAACACATTAGGAATTCAACGAAACGCAACGGAAACCCCAAAACACATCAAAATCACCCGAAGAAAGGAGAGGATCACTCCCCCAAAAAGAAGAAAACCCCAAATACCAGGAATCCACGCGAAAACTCCCCCTAAACCTACCTGAAGTTCTCCAAAACCCACAATTTACACTTTTACAACACGATGACCAACGAGAACCCAACAAAACCAAACAGAGACCACAAAAACCTTAAAAAATACCCCAAACAAGAATGGCATCACCCCCAAAACTGGAAGAAAACCCCCAAAACCATAGATCCACCCCACAGACACCCTAAACCTACCTGATGTTCTCCAAAAACCACAATTTACCCTTTTCCACCATGATAACCAACGAGAACCCAACAAAACCCAACAGAGATCCCAAAAAACGTCAAAAACACCCCCAAACAAGAACGGCATCACCACCAAAACTGGAAGAAAATCCCCCAAAACCATAGATCCACCCCAAAACCACCCTAAACCTACCTGATGTTCTCCAAAACCCACAATCCACTCCTATTTAACATAATGACAAACAAACACCCAACAAAACCTAAAGGAGACCCCAAAACACGTAAAAAACACCCCAAAAAATATCGGCATGACCCCCAAAACTGGAAGAAAATACGCCAAAACCATAGATCCACCCCAAAACCACCCTAAACCTACCTGATGTTCTCCAAAACCCACAATTTACCCTTTTCCACCATGATGACCAACGAGAACCCAACAAAACCCAACGGAGACCCCAAAACACGTAAAAAACACCCCAAACAAGAACGGCATCACCGCCAAAACTGGAAGAAAATCCCCCAAAACCATAGATCCACCCCAAAACCACTCTAAACCTACCTGATGTTCTCCAAAAACCACAGTTTACCCCTTTTCCAACACGATGACCAACGAGAACCCAACAGAACCCAACAGAGATCCCAAAAAACGTCAAAAACACCCCAAACAAGAACGGCATCACCACCAAAACTGGAAGAAAATCCCCCAAAACCATAGATCCACCCCAAAGACACCCTAAACCTACCTGATGTTCTCCAAAAACCACAATTTACCCTTTTCCAACACGATGACCAACGAGAACCCAACAGAACCCAACAGAGACCCCAAAAAACGTCAAAAACACCCCTAACAAGAACGGCATCACCCCCAAAACTGGAAGAAAATCCCCCAAAACCATAGATCCACCCCAAACCACCCTAAACCTACCTGATCTTCTCCAAAACCACAATCCACACCTATTTAACATAATGACAAACAAGAACCCAACAAAACCTAATGGAGACACCAAAACACGTCAAAAACACCCCAAACAAGAACGGCATCACCACCAAAACTGGAAGAAAATCCTCCAAAACCATAGATCCACCCCAAAGACACCCTAAACCTACCTGATGTTCTCCAAAAACCACAATTTACCCTTTTCCAACACGATGACCAACGAGAACCCAACAGAACCCAACAGAGACCCCAAAAAACGTCAAAAACACCCAAACAAGAACGGCATCACCCCAAAACTGGAAGAAAAATCCCCCAAAACCATAGATCCACCCCAAAACCACCCTAAACCTACCTGATGTTCTCCAAAAACCACAATCCACTCCTATTTAACATAATGACAAACAAGAACCCAACAAAACCTAATGGAGACCCCAAAACACGTAAAAAACACCCCAAACAAGAACGGCATCACCCCCAAAACTGGAAGAAAATACGCCAAAACCATAGATCCACCCCAAAACCACCCTAAAACTACCTGATGTTCTCCAAAACCCACAATTTACCCTTTTCCACCATGATAACCAACGAGAACCCAACAAAACCCAACGGAGACCCCAAAAAACGTCAAAAACACCCCAAACAAGAACGGCATCACCACCAAAACTGGAAGAAAATCCCCCAAAACCATAGATCCACCCCAAAACCACCCTAAAACTACCTGATGTTCTCCAAAACCCACAATCCACTCCTATTTAACATAATGACAAACAAACACCCAACAAAACCTAATGGAGACCCCAAAACACGTAAAAAACACCCCAAAAAATATCGGCATGACCCCCAAAACTGGAAGAAAATACGCCAAAACCATAGATCAACCCCAAAACCACCCTAAACCTACCTGATGTTCTCCAAAACCCACAATTTACCCTTTTCCACCATGATGACCAACGAGAACCCAACAAAACCCAACGGAGACCCCAAAACACGTAAAAAACACCCCAAACAAGAACGGCATCACCGCCAAAACTGGAAGAAAATCCCCCAAAACCATAGATCCACCCCAAAACCACTCTAAACCTACCTGATGTTCTCCAAAACCCACAATTTACCCTTTTCCAACACGATGACCAACGAGAACCCAACAGAAACCCAACAGAGACCCCAAAAAACGTCAAAAACACCCCAAACAAGAACGGCATCACCACCAAAACTGGAAGAAAATCCCCCAAAACCATAGATCCACCCCAAAGACACCCTAAACCTACCTGATGTTCTCCAAAAACCACAATTTACCCTTTTCCAACACGATGACCAACGAGAACCCAACAGAACCCAACAGAGACCCCAAAAAACGTCAAAAACACCCCAAACAAGAACGGCATCACCCCCAAAACTGGAAGAAAATCCCCCAAAACCATAGATCCACCCCAAAACCACCCTAAACCTACTGATGTTCTCCAAAAACCACAATCCACACCTATTTAACATAATGACAAACAAGAACCCAACAAAACCTAATGGAGACACCAAAACACGTCAAAAACACCCCAAACAAGAACGGCATCACCCCCAAAACTGGAAGAAAATCCCCCAAAACCATAGATCCACCCCAAAACCACCCTAAACCTACCTGAAGTTCTCCAAAACCCACAATTTACCCTTTTCCACCATGATGACCAACGAGAACCAAACAAAACCCAACGGAAACCCCAAAACACTTCAAATACACCCCAAAAAAGTACAGGATCACACCAAAAAATAGAAGAAAATCCCAAATACCATACATCCACCCCAAAGACACCCTAAACCTACCTGATGTTCTCCTAATCCCAAAGCAGACTCCCAACCACCATAAAACACATTAGGAATTCAACGAAACGCAACGGAAACCCCAAAACACATCAAAATCACCCGAAGAAAGGAGAGGATCACTCCCCCAAAAAGAAGAAAACCCCAAATACCAGGAATCCACGCGAAAACTCCCCCTAAACCTACCTGAAGTTCTCCAAAACCCACAATTTACACTTTTACAACACGATGACCAACGAGAACCCAACAAAACCAAACAGAGACCACAAAAACCTTAAAAAATACCCCAAACAAGAATGGCATCACCCCCAAAACTGGAAGAAAACCCCAAAACCATAGATCCACCCCACAGACACCCTAAACCTACCTGATGTTCTCCAAAAACCACAATTTACCCTTTTCCAACACGATGACCAACGAGAACCCAACAGAACCCAACAGAGATCCCAAAAACGTCAAAAACACCCCAAACAAGAACGGCATCACCACCAAAACTGGAAGAAAATCCCCCAAAACCATAGATCCACCCCAAAGACACCCTAAACCTACCTGATGTTCTCCAAAAACCACAATTTACCCTTTTCCAACACGATGACCAACGAGAACCCAACAGAACCCAACAGAGACCTCAAAAAACGTCAAAAACACCCCAAACAAGAACGGCATCACCCCCAAAACTGGAAGAAAATCCCCCAAAACCATAGATCCACCCCAAAACCACCCTAAACCTACCTGATCTTCTCCAAAACCCACAATCCACACCTATTTAACATAATGACAAACAAGAACCCAACAAAACCTAATGGAGAAACCAAAACACGTCAAAAACACCCCAAACAAGAACGGCATCACCACCAAAACTGGAAGAAAATCCTCCAAAACCATAGATCCACCCCAAAGACACCCTAAACCTACCTGATGTTCTCCAAAAACCACAATTTACCCTTTTCCAACACGATGACCAACGAGAACCCAACAGAACCCAACAGAGACCCCAAAAAACGTCAAAAACACCCCAAACAAGAACGGCATCACCCCCAAAACTGGAAGAAAATCCCCAAAACCATAGATCCACCCCAAAACCACCCTAAACCTACCTGATGTTCTCCAAAAACCGCAATCCACTCCTATTTAACATAATGACAAACAAGAACCCAACAAAACCTAATGGAGACCCCAAAACACGTCAAAAACACCCCAAAAAATATCGGCATCACCCCCAAAACTGGAAGAAAATCCCCCAAAACCATAGATCCACCCCAAAACCACCCTAAAACTACCTGATGTTCTCCAAAACCCACAATTTACCCTTTTCCACCATGATAACCAACGAGAACCCAACAAAACCCAACGGAGACCCCAAAAAACGTCAAAAACACCCCAAACAAGAACGGCATCACCCCCAAAACTGGAAGAAAATCCCCCAAAACCATAGATCCACCCCAAAGACACCCTAAACCTACCTGATGTTCTCCAAAAACCACAATTTACCCTTTTCCAACACGATGACCAACGAGAACCCAACAGAACCCAACAGAGACCCCAAAAAACGTCAAAAAAACCCCAAACAAGAACGGCATCACCCCCAAAACTGGAAGAAAATCCCCCAAAAACAAAGATCCACCCCAAAACCACCCTAAACCTACCTGATGTTCTCCAAAACCCACAATCCACACCTATTTAACATAATGACAAACAAGAACCCAACAAAACCTAATGGAGACCCCAAAACACGTAAAAAACACCCCAAAAAATATCGGCATCACCCCCAAAACTGGAAGAAAATCCCCCAAAACCATAGATCCACCCCAAAACCACCCTAAACCTACCTGATGTTCTCCAAAACCCACAATTTACCCTTTTCCACCATGATAACCAACGAGAACCCAACAGAACCCAACAGAGACCCCAAAAAACGTCAAAAACACCCCAAACAAGAACGGCATCAACACCAAAACTGGAAGAAAATCCCCCAAAACCATAGATCCACCCCAAAACCACCCTAAACCTACCTGATGTTCTCCAAAACCCACACTCCACTCCTATTTAACATAATGACAAACAAGAACCCAACAAAACCTAATGGAGACCCCAAAACACGTAAAAAACACCCCAAAAAATATCGGCATCACCCCCAAAACTGGAAGAAAATCCCCCAAAACCATAGATCCACCCCAAAGACACCCTAAACCTACCTGATTTTCTCCAAAACCCACAATTTACCCTTTTCCAACACGATGACCAACGAGAACCCAACAAAACCCAACAGAGACCCCAAAAAACGTCAAAAACACCCCAAACAAGAACGGCATCACCCCCAAAACTGGAAGAAAATCCCCCAAAACCATAGATCCACCCCAAAGACACCCTAAACCTACCTGATCTTCTCCAAAACCCACAATTTACCCTTTTCCAACACGATGACCAACGAGAACCCAACAGAACCCAACAGAGACCCCAAAAAACGTCAAAAACACCCCAAACAAGAACGGCATCACCCCCAAAACTGGAAGAAAATCCCCCAAAACCATAGATCCACCCCAAAGGCACCCTAAACCTACCTGATCTTCTCCAAAACCCACAATCCACACCTATTTAACATAATGACAAACAAGAACACAACAAAACCTAATGGAGACACCAAAACACGTCAAAAACACCCCAAACAAGAACGGCATCACCACCAAAACTGGAAGAAAATCCGCCAAAACCATAGATCCACCCCAAAACCACCCTAAACCTACCTGATGTTCTCCAAAACCCACAATTTACCCTTTTCCAACACGATGACCAACGAGAACCCAACAGAACCCAACAGAGACCCCAAAAAACGTCAAAAACACCCCAAACAAGAACGGCATCACCACCAAAACTGGAAGAAAATCCCCCAAAACCATAGATCCACCCCAAAACCACCCTAAAACTACCTGATGTTCTCCAAAACCCACCATCCACTCCTATTTAACATAATGACAAACAAGAACCCAACAAAACCTAATGGAGACCCCAAAACACGTAAAAAACACCCCAAAAAATATCGGCATCACCCCCAAAACTGGAAGAAAATCCCCCAAAACCATAGATCCACCCCAAAGACACCCTAAACCTACCTGATGTTCTCCAAAACCCACAATTTACCCTTTTCCACCATGATAACCAACGAGAACACAACAAAACCCAACGGAGACCCCAAAAAACGTCAAAAACACCCCAAACAAGAACGGCATCACCACCAAAACTGGAAGAAAATCCCCAAAACCATAGATCCACCCCAAAGACACCCTAAACCTACCTGATGTTCTCCAAAACCCACAGTCCATACCTATTTAACATAATGACAAACAAGAACCCAACAAAACCTAATGGAGACACCAAAACACGTCAAAAACACCCCAAACAAGAACGGCATCACCCCCAAAACTGGAAGAAAATCCCACAAAACCATAGATCCACCCCAAAGACACCCTAAACCTACCTGATGTTCTCCAAAAACCACAATTTACCCTTTTCCAACACGATGACCAACGAGAACCCAACAGAACCCAACAGAGACCCCAAAAAACGTCAAAAACACCCCAAACAAGAACGGCATCACCCCCAAAACTGGAAGAAAATCCCCCAAAACCATAGATCCACCCCAAAACCACCCTAAACCTACCTGATGTTCTCCAAAAACCACAATCCACTCCTATTTAACATAATGACAAACAAGAACCCAACAAAACCTAATGGAGACCCCAAAAAACGTCAAAAACACCCCAAAAAATATCGGCATCACCCCCAAAACTGGAAGAAAATCCCCCAAAACCATAGATCCACCCCAAAACCACCCTAAAACTACCTGATGTTCTCCAAAACCCACAATTTACCCTTTTCCACCATGATGACCAACGAGAACCCAACAAAACCCAACGGAGACCCCAAAAAACGTCAAAAACACCCCAAACAAGAACGGCATCACCACCAAAACTGGAAGAAAATCCCCCAAAACCATAGATCCACCCCAAAACCACCCTAAAACTACCTGATGTTCTCCAAAACCCACAATCCACTCCTATTTAACATAATGACAAACAAACACCCAACAAAACCTAATGGAGACCCCAAAACACGTAAAAAACACCCCAAAAAATATCGGCATGACCCCCAAAACTGGAAGAAAATACGCCAAAACCATAGATCAACCCCAAAACCACCCTAAACCTACCTGATGTTCTCCAAAACCCACAATTTACCCTTTTCCACCATGATGACCAACGAGAACCCAACAAAACCCAACGGAGACCCCAAAACACGTAAAAAACACCCCAAACAAGAACGGCATCACCACCAAAACTGGAAGAAAATCCTCCAAAACCATAGATCCACCCCAAAGACACCCTAAACCTACCTGATGTTCTCCAAAAACCACAATTTACCCTTTTCCAACACGATGACCAACGAGAACCCAACAGAACCCAACAGAGACCCCAAAACACGTCAAAAACACCCCAAACAAGAACGGCATCACCACCAAAACTGGAAGAAAATCCCCCAAAACCATAGATCCACCCCAAAGACACCCTAAACCTACCTGATGTTCTCCAAAAACCACAATTTACCCTTTTCCAACACGATGACCAACGAGAACCCAACAGAACCCAACAGAGACCCCAAAAAACGTCAAAAACACCCCAAAACAAGAACGGCATCACCACCAAAACTGGAAGAAAATCCCCCAAAACCATAGATCCACCCCAAAACCACCCTAAACCTACCTGATGTTCTCCAAAAACCACAATCCACACCTATTTAACATAATGACAAACAAGAACCCAACAAAACCTAATGGAGACACCAAAACACGTCAAAAACACCCCAAACAAGAACGGCATCACCCCCAAAACTGGAAGAAAATCCCCAAAACCATAGATCCACCCAAAACCACCCTAAACCTACCTGATGTTCTCCAAAACCCACAATTTACCCTTTTCCACCATGATGACCAACGAGAACCAAACAAAACCCAACGGAAACCCCAAAACACTTCAAATACACCCCAAAAAAGTACAGGATCACACCAAAAAATAGAAGAAAATCCCAAATACCATAGATCCACCCCAAAGACACCCTAAACCTACCTGATGTTCTCCTAATCCCAAAGCACACTCCCAACCACCATAAAACACATTAGGAATTCAACGAAACGCAACGGAAACCCCAAAACACATCAAAATCACCCGAAGAAAGGAGAGGATCACTCCCCCAAAAAGAAGAAAACCCCAAATACCAGGAATCCACGCGAAAACTCCCCCTAAACCTACCTGAAGTTCTCCAAACCCACAATTTACACTTTTACAACACGATGACCAACGAGAACCCAACAAAACCAAACAGAGACCACAAAAACCTTAAAAAATACCCCAAACAAGAATGGCATCACCCCCAAAACTGGAAGAAAACCCCCAAAACCATAGATCCACCCCACAGACACCCTAAACCTACCTGATGTTCTCCAAAAACCACAATTTACCCTTTTCCACCATGATAACCAACGAGAACCCAACAAAACCCAACAGAGATCCCAAAAAACGTCAAAAACACCCCAAACAAGAACGGCATCACCACCAAAACTGGAAGAAAATCCCCCAAAACCATAGATCCACCCCAAAACCACCCTAAACCTACCTGATGTTCTCCAAAACCCACAATCCACTCCTATTTAACATAATGACAAACAAACACCCAACAAAACCTAAAGGAGACCCCAAAACACGTAAAAAACACCCCAAAAAATATCGGCATGACCCCCAAAACTGGAAGAAAATACGCCAAAACCATAGATCCACCCCAAACCACCCTAAACCTACCTGATGTTCTCCAAAACCCACAATTTACACTTTTCCACCATGATGACCAACGAGAACCCAACAAAACCCAACGGAGACCCCAAAACACGTAAAAAACACCCCAAACAAGAACGGCATCACCGCCAAAACTGGAAGAAAATCCCCCAAAACCATAGATCCACCCCAAAACCACTCTAAACCTACCTGATGTTCTCCAAAAACCACAGTTTACCCTTTTCCAACACGATGACCAACGAGAACCCAACAGAACCCAACAGAGATCCCAAAAAACGTCAAAAACACCCCAAACAAGAACGGCATCACCACCAAAACTGGAAGAAAATCCCCAAAACCATAGATCCACCCCAAAGACACCCTAAACCTACCTGATGTTCTCCAAAAACCACAATTTACCCTTTTCCAACACGATGACCAACGAGAACCCAACAGAACCCAACAGAGACCCCAAAAACGTCAAAAACACCCCAAACAAGAACGGCATCACCCCCAAAACTGGAAGAAAATCCCCCAAAACCATAGATCCACCCCAAAACCACCCTAAACCTACCTGATCTTCTCCAAAACCCACAATCCACACCTATTTAACATAATGACAAACAAGAACCCAACAAAACCTAATGGAGACACCAAAACACGTCAAAAACACCCCAAACAAGAACGGCATCACCACCAAAACTGGAAGAAAATCCTCCAAAACCATAGATCCACCCCAAAGACACCCTAAACCTACCTGATGTTCTCCAAAAACCACAATTTACCCTTTTCCAACACGATGACCAACGAGAACCCAACAGAACCCAACAGAGACCCCAAAAAACGTCAAAAACACCCCAAACAAGAACGGCATCACCCCCAAAACTGGAAGAAAATCCCCCAAAACCATAGATCCACCCCAAAACCACCCTAAACCTACCTGATGTTCTCCAAAAACCACAATCCACTCCTATTTAACATAATGACAAACAAGAACCCAACAAAACCTAATGGAGACCCCAAAACACGTAAAAAACACCCCAAACAAGAACGGCATCACCCCCAAAACTGGAAGAAAATACGCCAAAACCATAGATCCACCCCAAAACCACCCTAAAACTACCTGATGTTCTCCAAAACCCACAATTTACCCTTTTCCACCATGATAACCAACGAGAACCCAACAAAACCCAACGGAGACCCCAAAAAACGTCAAAAACACCCCAAACAAGAACGGCATCACCACCAAAACTGGAAGAAAATCCCCAAAACCATAGATCCACCCCAAAACCACCCTAAAACTACCTGATGTTCTCCAAAACCCACAATCCACTCCTATTTAACATAATGACAAACAAACACCCAACAAAAACCTAATGGAGACCCCAAAACACGTAAAAAACACCCCAAAAATATCGGCATGACCCCCAAAACTGGAAGAAAATACGCCAAAACCATAGATCAACCCCAAAACCACCCTAAACCTACCTGATGTTCTCCAAAACCCACAATTTACCCTTTTCCACCATGATGACCAACGAGAACCCAACAAAACCCAACGGAGACCCCAAAACACGTAAAAAACACCCCAAACAAGAACGGCATCACCGCCAAAACTGGAAGAAAATCCCCCAAAACCATAGATCCACCCCAAAACCACTCTAAACCTACCTGATGTTCTCCAAAACCCACAATTTACCCTTTTCCAACACGATGACCAACGAGAACCCAACAGAACCCAACAGAGACCCCAAAAAACGTCAAAAACACCCCAAACAAGAACGGCATCACCACCAAAACTGGAAGAAAATCCCCAAAACCATAGATCCACCCCAAAGACACCCTAAACCTACCTGATGTTCTCCAAAAACCACAATTTACCCTTTTCCAACACGATGACCAACGAGAACCCAACAGAACCCAACAGAGACCCCAAAAAACGTCAAAAACACCCCAAACAAGAACGGCATCACCACCAAAACTGGAAGAAATCCCCCAAAACCATAGATCCACCCCAAAACCACCCTAAACCTACCTGATGTTCTCCAAAAACCACAATCCACACCTATTTAACATAATGACAAACAAGAACCCAACAAAACCTAATGGAGACACCAAAACACGTCAAAAACACCCCAAACAAGAACGGCATCACCCCCAAAACTGGAAGAAAATCCCCCAAAACCATAGATCCACCCCAAAACCACCCTAAACCTACCTGATGTTCTCCAAAACCCACAATTTACCCTTTTCCACCATGATGACCAACGAGAACCAAACAAAACCCAACGGAAACCCCAAAACACTTCAAATACACCCCAAAAAAGTACAGGATCACACCAAAAAATAGAAGAAAATCCCAAATACCATACATCCACCCCAAAGACACCCTAAACCTACCTGATGTTCTCCTAATCCCAAAGCAGACTCCCAACCACCATAAAACACATTAGGAATTCAACGAAACGCAACGGAAACCCCAAAACACATCAAAATCACCCGAAGAAAGGAGAGGATCACTCCCCCAAAAAGAAGAAAACCCCAAATACCAGGAATCCACGCGAAAACTCCCCCTAAACCTACCTGAAGTTCTCCAAAACCCACAATTTACACTTTTACAACACGATGACCAACGAGAACCCAACAAAACCAAACAGAGACCACAAAAACCTTAAAAAATACCCCAAACAAGAATGGCATCACCCCCAAAACTGGAAGAAAACCCCAAAACCATAGATCCACCCCACAGACACCCTAAACCTACCTGATGTTCTCCAAAAACCACAATTTACCCTTTTCCAACACGATGACCAACGAGAACCCAACAGAACCCAACAGAGATCCCAAAAAACGTCAAAAACACCCCAAACAAGAACGGCATCACCACCAAAACTGGAAGAAAATCCCCCAAAACCATAGATCCACCCCAAAGACACCCTAAACCTACCTGATGTTCTCCAAAAACCACAATTTACCCTTTTCCAACACGATGACCAACGAGAACCCAACAGAACCCAACAGAGACCTCAAAAAACGTCAAAAACACCCCAAACAAGAACGGCATCACCCCCAAAACTGGAAGAAAATCCCCCAAAACCATAGATCCACCCCAAAACCACCCTAAACCTACCTGATCTTCTCCAAAACCCACAATCCACACCTATTTAACATAATGACAAACAAGAACCCAACAAAACCTAATGGAGAAACCAAAACACGTCAAAAACACCCCAAACAAGAACGGCATCACCACCAAAACTGGAAGAAAATCCTCCAAAACCATAGATCCACCCCAAAGACACCCTAAACCTACCTGATGTTCTCCAAAAACCACAATTTACCCTTTTCCAACACGATGACCAACGAGAACCCAACAGAACCCAACAGAGACCCCAAAAAACGTCAAAAACACCCCAAACAAGAACGGCATCACCCCCAAAACTGGAAGAAAATCCCCCAAAACCATAGATCCACCCCAAAACCACCCTAAACCTACCTGATGTTCTCCAAAAACCGCAATCCACTCCTATTTAACATAATGACAAACAAGAACCCAACAAAACCTAATGGAGACCCCAAAACACGTCAAAAACACCCCAAAAAATATCGGCATCACCCCCAAAACTGGAAGAAAATCCCCCAAAACCATAGATCCACCCCAAAACCACCCTAAAACTACCTGATGTTCTCCAAAACCCACAATTTACCCTTTTCCACCATGATAACCAACGAGAACCCAACAAAACCCAACGGAGACCCCAAAAAACGTCAAAAACACCCCAAACAAGAACGGCATCACCCCCAAAACTGGAAGAAAATCCCCCAAAACCATAGATCCACCCCAAAGACACCCTAAACCTACCTGATGTTCTCCAAAAACCACAATTTACCCTTTTCCAACACGATGACCAACGAGAACCCAACAGAACCCAACAGAGACCCCAAAAAACGTCAAAAAAACCCCAAACAAGAACGGCATCACCCCCAAAACTGGAAGAAAATCCCCCAAAAACAAAGATCCACCCCAAAACCACCCTAAACCTACCTGATGTTCTCCAAAACCCACAATCCACACCTATTTAACATAATGACAAACAAGAACCCAACAAAACCTAATGGAGACCCCAAAACACGTAAAAAACACCCCAAAAAATATCGGCATCACCCCCAAAACTGGAAGAAAATCCCCCAAAACCATAGATCCACCCCAAAACCACCCTAAACCTACCTGATGTTCTCCAAAACCCACAATTTACCCTTTTCCACCATGATAACCAACGAGAACCCAACAGAACCCAACAGAGACCCCAAAAAACGTCAAAAACACCCCAAACAAGAACGGCATCAACACCAAAACTGGAAGAAAATCCCCCAAAACCATAGATCCACCCCAAAACCACCCTAAACCTACCTGATGTTCTCCAAAACCCACACTCCACTCCTATTTAACATAATGACAAACAAGAACCCAACAAAACCTAATGGAGACCCCAAAACACGTAAAAAACACCCCAAAAAATATCGGCATCACCCCCAAAACTGGAAGAAAATCCCCCAAAACCATAGATCCACCCCAAAGACACCCTAAACCTACCTGATTTTCTCCAAAACCCACAATTTACCCTTTTCCAACACGATGACCAACGAGAACCCAACAAAACCCAACAGAGACCCCAAAAAACGTCAAAAACACCCCAAACAAGAACGGCATCACCCCCAAAACTGGAAGAAAATCCCCCAAAACCATAGATCCACCCCAAAGACACCCTAAACCTACCTGATCTTCTCCAAAACCCACAATCCACACCTATTTAACATAATGACAAACAAGAACACAACAAAACCTAATGGAGACACCAAAACACGTCAAAAACACCCCAAACAAGAACGGCATCACCACCAAAACTGGAAGAAAATCCCCCAAAACCATAGATCCACCCCAAAGACACCCTAAACCTACCTGATGTTCTCCAAAAACCACAATTTACCCTTTTCCAACACGATGACCAACGAGAACCCAACAGAACCCAACAGAGACCCCAAAAAACGTCAAAAACACCCCAAACAAGAACGGCATCACCACCAAAACTGGAAGAAAATCCCCCAAAACCATAGATCCACCCCAAAACCACCCTAAAACTACCTGATGTTCTCCAAAACCCACAATCCACTCCTATTTAACATAATGACAAACAAAAACCCAACAAAACCTAATGGAGACCCCAAAACACGTAAAAAACACCCCAAAAAATATCGGCATCACCCCCAAAACTGGAAGAAAATCCCCCAAAACCATAGATCCACCCCAAAACCACCCTAAACCTACCTGATGTTCTCCAAAACCCACAATTTACCCTTTTCCACCATGATAACCAACGAGAACCCAACAAAACCACACGGAGACCCCAAAAAACGTCAAAAACACCCCAAACAAGAACGGCATCACCACCAAAACTGGAAGAAAATCCCCCAAAACAATAGATCCAGCCCAAAGACACCCTAAACCTACCTGATGTTCTCCAAAACCCACAATCCACAACTATTTAACATAATGACAAACAAGAACCCAACAAAACCTAATGGAGACACCAAAACACGTCAAAAACACCCCAAACAAGAACGGCATCACCACCAAAACTGGAAGAAAATCCCCCAAAACCATAGATCCACCCCAAAGACACCCTAAACCTACCTGATGTTCTCCAAAAACCACAATTTACCCTTTTCCAACACGATGACCAACGAGAACCCAACAGAACCCAACAGAGACCCCAAAAAACGTCAAAAACACCCCAAACAAGAACGGCATCACCACCAAAAATGGAAGAAAATCCCCCAAAACCATAGATCCACCCCAAAACCACCCTAAAACTACCTGATGTTCTCCAAAACCCACAATCCACTCCTATTTAACATAATGACAAACAAGAACCCAACAAAACCTAATGGAGACCCCAAAACACGTCAAAAACACCACAAAAAATATCGGCATCACCCCCAAAACTGGAAGAAAATCCCCCAAAACCATAGATCCACCCCAAAACCACCCTAAACCTACCTGATCTTCTCCAAAACCCACAATTTACCATTTTCCACCATGATAACCAACGAGAACCCAACAGAACCCAACAGAGACCCCAAAAAACGTCAAAAACACCCCAAACAAGAACGGCATCACCACCAAAACTGGAAGAAAATCCCCCAAAACCATAGATCCACCCCAAAACCACCCTAAACCTACCTGATGTTCTCCAAAACCCACACTCCACTCCTATTTAACATAATGACAAACAAGAACCCAACAAAACCTAATGGAGACCCCAAAACACGTAAAAAACACCCCAAAAAATATCGGCATCACCCCCAAAACTGGAAGAAAATCCCCCAAAACCATAGATCCACCCCAAAGACACCCTAAACCTACCTGATTTTCTCCAAAACCCACAATTTACCCTTTTCCACCATGATAACAAACGAGAACCCAACAAAACCCAATGGAGACCCCAAAAAACGTCAAAAACACCCCAAACAAGAACGGCATCACCACCAAAACTGGAAGAAAATCCCCCAAAACCATAGATCCACCCCAAAGACACCCTAAACCTACCTGATGTTCTCCAAAACCCACAATTTACCCTTTTCCAACACGATGACCAACGAGAACCCAACAGAACCCAACAGAGACCCCAAAAAACGTCAAAAACACCCCAAACAAGAACGGCATCACCCCCAAAACTGGAAGAAAATCCCCCAAAACCATAGATCCACCCCAAAGGCACCCTAAACCTACCTGATCTTCTCCAAAACCCACAATCCACACCTATTTAACATAATGACAAACAAGAACACAACAAAACCTAATGGAGACACCAAAACACGTCAAAAACACCCCAAACAAGAACGGCATCACCACCAAAACTGGAAGAAAATCCGCCAAAACCATAGATCCACCCCAAAACCACCCTAAACCTACCTGATGTTCTCCAAAACCCACAATTTACCCTTTTCCAACACGATGACCAACGAGAACCCAACAGAACCCAACAGAGACCCCAAAAAACGTCAAAAACACCCCAAACAAGAACGGCATCACCACCAAAACTGGAAGAAAATCCCCCAAAACCATAGATCCACCCCAAAACCACCCTAAAACTACCTGATGTTCTCCAAAACCCACCATCCACTCCTATTTAACATAATGACAAACAAGAACCCAACAAAACCTAATGGAGACCCCAAAACACGTAAAAAACACCCCAAAAAATATCGGCATCACCCCCAAAACTGGAAGAAAATCCCCCAAAACCATAGATCCACCCCAAAGACACCCTAAACCTACCTGATGTTCTCCAAAAACCACAATTTACCCTTTTCCACCATGATAACCAACGAGAACCCAACAAAACCCAACGGAGACCCCAAAAAACGTCAAAAACACCCCAAACAAGAACGGCATCACCACCAAAACTGGAAGAAAATCCCCCAAAACCATAGATCCACCCCAAAACCACCCTAAACCTACCTGATGTTCTCCAAAACCCACAGTCCATACCTATTTAACATAATGACAAACAAGAACCCAACAAAACCTAATGGAGACACCAAAACACGTCAAAAACACCCCAAACAAGAACGGCATCACCCCCAAAACTGGAAGAAAATCCCACAAAACCATAGATCCACCCCAAAGACACCCTAAACCTACCTGATGTTCTCCAAAAACCACAATTTACCCTTTTCCAACACGATGACCAACGAGAACCCAACAGAACCCAACAGAGACCCCAAAAAACGTCAAAAACACCCCAAACAAGAACGGCATCACCACCAAAACTGGAAGAAAATCCCCCAAAACCATAGATCCAACCCAAAACCACCCTAAAACTACCTGATGTTCTCCAAAACCCACAATCCACACCTATTTAACATAATGACAAACAAGAACCCAACAAAACCTAATGGAGACACCAAAACACGTAAAAAACACCCCAAAAATATCGGCATCACCACCAAAACTGGAAGAAAATCCCCCAAAACCATAGATCCACCCCAAAGACACCCTAAACCTACCTGATTTTCTCCAAAACCCACAATTTACCCTTTTCCACTATGATAACCAACGAGAACCCAACAAAACCCAACGGAGACCCCAAAAAACATCAAAAACACCCCAAACAAGAACGGCATCACCCCCAAAACTGGAAGAAAATCCCCCAAAACCATAGATCCACCCCAAAGACACCCTAAACCTACCTGATGTTCTCCAAAAACCACAATTTACCCTTTTCCAACACGATGACCAACGAGAACCCAACAGAACCCAACAGAAACCCCAAAAAACGTCAAAAACACCCCAAACAAGAACGGCATCACCACCAAAACTGGAAGAAAATCCCCCAAAACCATAGATCCACCCCAAAACCACCCTAAAACTACCTGATGTTCTCCAAAACCCACAATCCACACCTATTTAACATAATGACAAACAAGAACACAACAAAACCTAATGGAGACACCAAAACACGTCAAAAAAACCGCAAACAAGAACGGCATGACCCCCAAAACTGGAAGAAAATACGCCAAAACCATAGATCCACCCCAAAACCACCCTAAACCTACCTGATCTTCTCCAAAACCCACAATTTACCCTTTTCCACCATGATAACCAACGAGAACCCAACAGAACCCAACAGAGACCCCAAAAAACGTCAAAAACACCCCAAACAAGAACGGCATCACCACCAAAACTGGAAGAAAATCCCCCAAAACCATAGATCCACCCCAAAACCACCCTAAACCTACCTGATGTTCTCCAAAACCCACAATCCACACCTATTTAACATAATGACAAACAAGAACCCAACAAAACCTAATGGAGACACCAAAACACCGTCAAAAACACCCCAAACAAGAACGGCATCACCCCCAAAACTGGAAGAAAATCCCCCAAAACCATAGATCCACCCCAAAGACACCCTAAACCTACCTGATGTTCTCCAAAAACCACAATTTACACTTTTCCAACACGATGACCAACGAGAACCCAACAGAACCCAACAGAGACCCCAAAAAACGTCAAAAATACCCCAAACAAGAACGGCATCACCACCAAAACTGGAAGAAAATCCCCCAAAACCATAGATCCACCCCAAAACCACCCTAAACCTACCTGATGTTCTCCAAAACCCACAATCCACTCCTATTTAACATAATGACAAACAAGAACCCAACAAAACCTAATGGAGACCCCAAAACACGTAAAAAACACCCCAAAAAATATCGGCATCACCCCCAAAACTGGAAGAAAATCCCCCAAAACCATAGATCCACCCCAAAGACACCCTAAACCTACCTGATGTTCTCCAAAAAACACAATTTACCCTTTTCCACCATGATAACCAACGAGAACCCAACAAAACCCAATGGAGACCCCAAAAAACGTCAAAAACACCCCAAACAAGAACGGCATCACCACCAAAACTGGAAGAAAATCCCCCAAAACCATAGATCCACCCCAAAACCACCCTAAAACTACCTGATCTTCTCCAAAACCCACAATCCACTCCTATTTAACATAATGACAAACAAGAACCCAACAAAACCTAATGGAGACACCAAAACACGTAAAAAACACCCCAAAAAATATCGGCATCACCCCCAAAACTGGAAGAAAATCCCCCAAAACCATAGATCCACCCCAAAGACACCCTAAACCTACCTGATGTTCTCCAAAACCCACAATTTACCCTTTTCCACCATGATAACCAACGAGAACCCAACAAAACCCAACGGAGACCCCAAAAAACGTCAAAAACACCCCAAACAAGAACGGCATCACCACCAAAACTGGAAGAAAATCCCCCAAAACCATAGATCCACCCCAAAGACACCCTAAACCTACCTGATGTTCTCAAAAACACACAATCCACACCTATTTAACATAATGACAAACAAGAACCCAACAAAACCTAATGGAGACACCAAAACACGTCAAAAACACCCCAAACAAGAACGGCATCACCACCAAAACTGGAAGAAAATCCCCCAAAACCATAGATCCAGCCCAAAGACACCCTAAACCTACCTGATGTTCTCCAAAAACCACAATTTACCCTTTTCCAACACGATGACCAACGAGAACCAAACAGAACCCAACAGAGACACCAAAAAACATCAAAAACACCCCAAACAAGAACGGCATCACCACCAAAACTGGAAGAAAATCCCCCAAAACCATAGATCCACCCCAAAACCACCCTAAAACTACCTGATGTTCTCCAAAACCCACAATCCACTCCTATTTAACATAATGACAAACAAGAACCCAACAAAACCTAATGGAGACCCCAAAACACGTCAAAAACACCACAAAAAATATCGGCATCACCCCCAAAACTGGAAGAAAATCCCCCAAAACCATAGATCCACCCCAAAACCACCCTAAACCTACCTGATCTTCTCCAAAACCCACAATTTACCCTTTTCCACCATGATAACCAACGAGAAACCAAAAGAACCCAACAGAGACCCCAAAAAACGTCAAAAACACCCCAAACAAGAACGGCATCACCACCAAAACTGGAAGAAAATCCCCCAAAACCATAGATCCACCCCAAAGACACCCTAAACCTACCTGATGTTCTCCAAAAACCACAATTTACCCTTTTCCACCATGATAACCAACGAGAACCCAACAAAACCCAACGGAGACCCCAAAAAACGTCAAAAACACCCCAAACAAGAACGGCATCACCACCAAAACTGGAAGAAAATCCCCCAAAACCATAGATCCACCCCAAAGACACCCTAAACCTACCTGATGTTCTCCAAAACCCACAATCCACACCTATTTAACATAATGACAAACAAGAACCCAACAAAACCTAATGGAGACCCCAAAACACGTCAAAAACACCCCAAACAAGAACGGCATCACCCCCAAAACTGGAAGAAAATCCCCCAAAACCATACATCCACCCCAAAACCACCCTAAACCTACCTGATGTTCTCCAAAAACCACAATTTACCCTTTTCCAACACGATGACCAACGAGAACCCAACAGAACCCAACGGAGACCCCAAAACACTTCAAATACAACCCAAAAAAGAACAGGATCACACCAAAAAATAGAAGAAAATCCCAAATACCATAGATCCACCCCAAAGACACCCTAAACCTACCTGATGTTCTCCTAATCCCAAAGCACACTTTCAACCACCACAAAACACATTAGGAATTCAACGAAACGCAACGGAAACCCCAAAACACATCAAAATCACCCGAAGAAAGGAGAGGATCACTCCCCCAAAAAGAAGAAAACCCCAAATACAATGAATCCACGCGAAAACTCCCCCTAAACCTACCTGAAGTTCTCCAAAACCCACAATTTACACTTTTACAACACGATGACCAACGAGAACCCAACAAAACCAAACAGAGACCACAAAAACCTTAAAAAATACCCCAAACAAGAATGGCATCACCCCCAAAACTGGAAGAAAACCCCCAAAACCATAGATCCACCCCACAGACACCCTAAACCTACCTGATGTTCTCCAAAACCCACAATTTACCCTTTTCCATCAAGATGACCAACGAGAACCCAACAGAACCCAACAGAGATCCCAAAAAACGTCAAAAACACCCCAAACAAGAACGGCATCACCACCAAAACTGGAAGAAAATCCCCCAAAACCATAGATCCACCCCAAAGACACCCTAAACCTACCTGATGTTCTCCAAAAACCACAGTTTACCCTTTTCCAACACGATGACCAACGAGAACCCAACAGAACCCAACAGAGACCCCAAAAAACGTCAAAAACACCCCAAACAAGAACGGCATCACCCCCAAAACTGGAAGAAAATCCACCAAAACCATAGATCCACCCCAAAGACACCCTAAACCTACCTGATGTTCTCCAAAAACCACAATTTACCCTTTTCCAACACGATGACCAACGAGAACCCAACAGAACCCAACAGAGACCCCAAAAAACGTCAAAAACACCCCAAACAAGAACGGCATCACCCCCAAAACTGGAAGAAAATCCCCCAAAACCATAGATCCACCCCAAAACCACCCTAAACCTACCTGATGTTCTCCAAAACCCACAATCCACTCCTATTTAACATAATGACAAACAAGAACCCAACAAAACCTAATGGAGACCCCAAAACACGTCAAAAACACCACAAAAAATATCGGCATCACCCCCAAAACTGGAAGAAAATACGCCAAAACCATAGATCCACCCCAAAACCACCCTAAACCTACCTGATCTTCTCCAAAACCCACAATTTACCCTTTTCCACCATGATAACCAACGAGAACCCAACAGAACCCAACAGAGACCCCAAAAAACGTCAAAAACACCCCAAACAAGAACGGCATCACCACCAAAACTGGAAGAAAATCCCCCAAAACCATAGATCCACCCCAAAACCACCCTAAACCTACCTGATGTTCTCCAAAACCCACAATCCACTCCTATTTAACATAATGACAAACAAACACCCAACAAAACCTAATGGAGACCCCAAAACACGTCAAAAACACCCCAAAAAATATCGGCATCACACCCAAAACTGGAAGTAAATACGCCAAAACCATAGATCCACACCAAAACCACCCTAAACCTACCTGATGTTCTCCAAAACCCACAATCCACACCTATTTAACATAATGACAAACAAGAACACAACAAAACCTAATGGAGACACCAAAACACGTCAAAAACACCCCAAACAAGAACGGCATCACCCCCAAAACTGGAAGAAAATCCCCCAAAACCATAGATCCACCCCAAAACCACCCTAAACCTACCTGATGTTCTCCAAAACCCACAATCCACTCCTATTTAACATAATGACAAACAAGAACCCAACAAAACCTAATGGAGACCCCAAAACACGTCAAAAACACCACAAAAAATATCGGCATCACCCCCAAAACTGGAAGAAAATACGCCAAAACCATAGATCCACCCCAAAACCACCCTAAACCTACCTGATCTTCTCCAAAACCCACAATTTACCCTTTTCCACCATGATAACCAACGAGAACCCAACAGAACCCAACAGAGACCCCAAAAAACGTCAAAAACACCCCAAACAAGAACGGCATCACCACCAAAACTGGAAGAAAATCCCCCAAAACCATAGATCCACCCCAAAACCACCCTAAACCTACCTGATGTTCTCCAAAACCCACAATCCACTCCTATTTAACATAATGACAAACAAACACCCAACAAAACCTAATGGAGACCCCAAAACACGTCAAAAACACCCCAAAAAATATCGGCATCACACCCAAAACTGGAAGTAAATACGCCAAAACCATAGATCCACACCAAAACCACCCTAAACCTACCTGATGTTCTCCAAAACCCACAATCCACACCTATTTAACATAATGACAAACAAGAACACAACAAAACCTAATGGAGACACCAAAACACGTCAAAAACACCCCAAACAAGAACGGCATCACCACCAAAACTGGAAGAAAATCCGCCAAAACCATAGATCCACCCCAAAACCACCCTAAACCTACCTGATGTTCTCCAAAAACCACAATTTACCCTTTTCCAACACGATGACCAACGAGAACCCAACAGAACCCAACAGAGACCCCAAAAAACGTCAAAAACACCCCAAACAAGAACGGCATCACCACCAAAACTGGAAGAAAATCCCCCAAAACCATAGATCCACCCCAAAACCACCCTAAAACTACCTGATGTTCTCCAAAACCCACAATCCACTCCTATTTAACATAATGACAAACAAGAACCCAACAAAACCTAATGGAGACCCCAAAACACGTAAAAAACACCCCAAAAAATATCGGCATCACCCCCAAAACTGGAAGAAAATCCCCCAAAACCATAGATCCACCCCAAAGACACCCTAAACCTACCTGATGTTCTCCAAAACCCACAATTTACCCTTTTCCACCATGATAACCAACGAGAACCCAACAAAACCCAACGGAGACCCCAAAAAACGTCAAAAACACCCCAAACAAGAACGGCATCACCCCCAAAACTGGAAGAAAATCCCCCAAAACCATAGATCCACCCCAAAGACACCCTAAACCTACCTGATGTTCTCCAAAACCCACAGTCCATACCTATTTAACATAATGACAAACAAGAACCCAACAAAACCTAATGGAGACACCAAAACACGTCAAAAACACCCCAAACAAGAACGGCATCACCACCAAAACTGGAAGAAAATCCCCCAAAACCATACATCCACCCCAAAGACACCCTAAACCTACCTGATGTTCTCCAAAAACCACAATTTACACTTTTCCAACACGATGACCAACGAGAACCCAACAGAACCCAACAGAGACCCCAAAAAACGTCAAAAACACCCCAAACAAGAACGGCATCACCACCAAAACTGGAAGAAAATCCCCCAAAACCATAGATCCACCCCAAAACCACCCTAAACCTACCTGATGTTCTCCAAAACCCACAATCCACACCTATTTAACATAATGACAAACAAGAACCCAACAAAACCTAATGGAGACACCAAAACACGTCAAAAACACATCAAACAAGAACGGCATCACCACCAAAACTGGAAGAAAATCCCCCAAAACCATACATCCACCCCAAAGACACCCTAAACCTACCTGATGTTCTCCAAAAAGCACAATTTACACTTTTCCAACACGATGACCAACGAGAACCCAACAGAACCCAACAGAGACCACAAAAAACGTCAAAAACACCCCAAACAAGAACGGCATCACCCCCAAAACTGGAAGAAAATCCCCCAAAACCATAGATCCACCCCAAAACCACCCTAAACCTACCTGATGTTCTCCAAAACCCACAATCCACTCCTATTTAACATAATGACAAACAAGAACCCAACAAAACCTAATGGAGACCCCAAAACACGTAAAAAACACCCCAAAAAATATCGGCATCACCCCCAAAACTGGAAGAAAATCCCCCAAAACCATAGATCCACCACAAAGACACCCTAAACCTACCTGATTTTCTCCAAAACCCACAATTTACCCTTTTCCACCATGATAACCAACGAGAACCTAACAAAACCCAACGGAGACCCCAAAAAACGTCAAAAACACCCCAAACAAGAACGGCATCACCACCAAAACTGGAAGAAAATCCCCCAAAACCATAGATCCACCCCAAAGACACCCTAAACCTACCTGATGTTCTCCAAAACCCACAGTCCATACCTATTTAACATAATGACAAACAAGAACCCAACAAAACCTAATGGAGACACCAAAACACGTCAAAAACACCCCAAACAAGAACGGCATCACCACCAAAACTGGAAGAAAATCCCCCAAAACCATACATCCACCCCAAAGACACCCTAAACCTACCTGATGTTCTCCAAAACCACAATTTACCCTTTTCCAACACGATGACCAACGAGAACCCAACAGAACCCAACAGAGACCCCAAAAAACGTCAAAAACACCCCAAACAAGAACGGCATCACCCCCAAAACTGGAAGAAAATCCCCCAAAACCATAGATCCACCCCAAAACCACCCTAAACCTACCTGATGTTCTCCAAAACCCACAATCCACACCTATTTAACATAATGACAAACAAGAACCCAACAAAACCTAATGGAGACACCAAAACACGTCAAAAACACATCAAACAAGAACGGCATCACCCCCAAAACTGGAAGAAAATCCCCCAAAACCATAGATCCACCCCAAAGACACCCTAAACCTACCTGATGTTCTCCAAAAAGCACAATTTACACTTTTCCAACACGATGACCAACGAGAACCCAACAGAACCCAACAGAGACCACAAAAAACGTCAAAAACACCCCAAACAAGAACGGCATCACCCCCAAAACTGGAAGAAAATCCCCCAAAACCATAGATCCACCCCAAAACCACCCTAAACCTACCTGATGTTCTCCAAAACCCACAATCCACTCCTATTTAACATAATGACAAACAAGAACCCAACAAAACCTAATGGAGACCCCAAAACACGTAAAAAACACCCCAAAAAATATCGGCATCACCCCCAAAACTGGAAGAAAATCCCCCAAAACCATAGATCCACCACAAAGACACCCTAAACCTACCTGATTTTCTCCAAAACCCACAATTTACCCTTTTCCACCATGATAACCAACGAGAACCTAACAAAACCCAACGGAGACCCCAAAAAACGTCAAAAACACCCCAAACAAGAACGGCATCACCACCAAAACTGGAAGAAAATCCCCCAAAACCATAGATCCACCCCAAAGACACCCTAAACCTACCTGATGTTCTCCAAAACCCACAGTCCATACCTATTTAACATAATGACAAACAAGAACCCAACAAAACCTAATGGAGACACCAAAACACGTCAAAAACACCCCAAACAAGAACGGCATCACCACCAAAACTGGAAGAAAATCCCCCAAAACCATACATCCACCCCAAAGACACCCTAAACCTACCTGATGTTCTCCAAAACCACAATTTACCCTTTTCCAACACGATGACCAACGAGAACCCAACAGAACCCAACAGAGACCCCAAAAAACGTCAAAAACACCCCAAACAAGAACGGCATCACCCCCAAAACTGGAAGAAAATCCCCCAAAACCATAGATCCACCCCAAAACCACCCTAAACCTACCTGATGTTCTCCAAAACCCACAATCCACACCTATTTAACATAATGACAAACAAGAACCCAACAAAACCTAATGGAGACACCAAAACACGTCAAAAACACATCAAACAAGAACGGCATCACCCCCAAAACTGGAAGAAAATCCCCCAAAACCATAGATCCACCCCAAAGACACCCTAAACCTACCTGATGTTCTCCAAAAACCACAATTTACACTTTTCCAACACGATGACCAACGAGAACCCAACAGAACCCAACAGAGACCCCAAAAAACGTCAAAAACACCCCAAACAAGAACGGCATCACCACCAAAACTGGAAGAAAATCCCCCAAAACCATAGATCCACCCCAAAACCACCCTAAACCTACCTGATGTTCTCCAAAACCCACAATCCACTCCTATTTAACATAATGACAAACAAGAACCCAACAAAACCTAATGGAGACACCAAAACACGTAAAAAACACCCCAAAAAATATCGGCATCACCCCCAAAACTGGAAGAAAATCCCCCAAAACCATAGATCCACCCCAAAGACACCCTAAACCTACCTGATGTTCTCCAAAACCCACAATTTACCCTTTTCCACCATGATAACCAACGAGAACCCAACAAAACCCAATGGAGACCCCAAAAAACGTCAAAAACACCCCAAACAAGAACGGCATCACCACCAAAACTGGAAGAAAATCCACCAAAACCATAGATCCACCCCAAAGACACCCTAAACCTACCTGATGTTCTCCAAAAACCACAATTTACCCTTTTCCAACACGATGACCAACGAGAACCCAACAGAACCCAACAGAGACCCCAAAAAACGTCAAACACACCCCAAACAAGAACGGCATCACCACCAAAACTGGAAGAAAATCCCCCAAAACCATAGATCCACCCCAAAACCACCCTAAACCTACCTGATGTTCTCCAAAAACCACAATTTACCCTTTTCCAACACGATGACCAACGAGAACCCAACAGAACCCAACAGAGACCCCAAAAAACGTCAAAAACACCCCAAACAAGAACGGCATCACCACCAAAACTGGAAGAAAATCCCCCAAAACCATAGATCCACCCCAAAACCACCCTAAAACTACCTGATGTTCTCCAAAACCCACAATCCACTCCTATTTAACATAATGACAAACAAGAACCCAACAAAACCTAATGGAGACCCCAAAACACGTAAAAAACACCCCAAAAAATATCGGCATCACCCCCAAAACTGGAAGAAAATCCCCCAAAACCATACATCCACCCCAAAGACACCCTAAACCTACCTGATGTTCTCCAAAACCCACAATTTACCCTTTTCCACCATGATAACCAACGAGAACCCAACAAAACCCAACGGAGACCCCAAAAAACGTCAAAAACACACCAAACAAGAACGGCATCACCCCCAAAACTGGAAGAAAATCCCCCAAAACCATAGATCCACCCCAAAGACACCCTAAACCTACCTGATGTTCTCCAAAACCCACAGTCCATACCTATTTAACATAATGACAAACAAGAACCCAACAAAACCTAATGGAGACACCAAAACACGTCAAAAACACCCCAAACAAGAACGGCATCACCACCAAAACTGGAAGAAAATCCCCCAAAACCATACATCCACCCCAAAGACACCCTAAACCTACCTGATGTTCTCCAAAAACCACAATTTACCCTTTTCCAACACGATGACCAACGAGAACCCAACAGAACCCAACAGAGACCCCAAAAAACGTCAAAAACACCCCAAACAAGAACGGCATCACCACCAAAACTGGAAGAAAATCCCCCAAAACCATAGATCCACCCCAAAACCACCCTAAACCTACCTGATGTTCTCCAAAACCCACAATCCACACCTATTTAACATAATGACAAACAAGAACCCAACAAAACCTAATGGAGACACCAAAACACGTCAAAAACACATCAAACAAGAACGGCATCACCACCAAAACTGGAAGAAAATCCCCCAAAACCATACATCCACCCCAAAGACACCCTAAACCTACCTGATGTTCTCCAAAAACCACAATTTACACTTTTCCAACACGATGACCAACGAGAACCCAACAGAACCCAACAGAGACCCCAAAAAACGTCAAAAACACCCCAAACAAGAACGGCATCACCACCAAAACTGGAAGAAAATCCCCCAAAACCATAGATCCACCCCAAAACCACCCTAAAACTACCTGATGTTCTCCAAAACCCACAATCCACTCCTATTTAACATAATGACAAACAAGAACCCAACAAAACCTAATGGAGACCCCAAAACACGTAAAAAACACCCCAAAAAATATCGGCATCACCCCCAAAACTGGAAGAAAATCCCCCAAAACCATAGATCCACCCCAAAGACACCCTAAACCTACCTGATGTTCTCCAAAACCCACAATTTACCCTTTTCCACCATGATAACCAACGAGAACCCAACAAAACCCAACGGAGACCCCAAAAAACGTCAAAAACACACCAAACAAGAACGGCATCACCCCCAAAACTGGAAGAAAATCCCCCAAAACCATAGATCCACCCCAAAGACACCCTAAACCTACCTGATGTTCTCCAAAACCCACAGTCCATACCTATTTAACATAATGACAAACAAGAACCCAACAAAACCTAATGGAGACACCAAAACACGTCAAAAACACCCCAAACAAGAACGGCATCACCACCAAAACTGGAAGAAAATCCCCCAAAACCATACATCCACCCCAAAGACACCCTAAACCTACCTGATGTTCTCCAAAAACCACAATTTACCCTTTTCCAACACGATGACCAACGAGAACCCAACAGAACCCAACAGAGACCCCAAAAAACGTCAAAAACACCCCAAACAAGAACGGCATCACCACCAAAACTGGAAGAAAATCCCCCAAAACCATAGATCCACCCCAAAACCACCCTAAACCTACCTGATGTTCTCCAAAACCCACAATCCACACCTATTTAACATAATGACAAACAAGAACCCAACAAAACCTAATGGAGACACCAAAACACGTCAAAAACACATCAAACAAGAACGGCATCACCACCAAAACTGGAAGAAAATCCCCCAAAACCATACATCCACCCCAAAGACACCCTAAACCTACCTGATGTTCTCCAAAAACCACAATTTACACTTTTCCAACACGATGACCAACGAGAACCCAACAGAACCCAACAGAGACCACAAAAAACGTCAAAAACACCCCAAACAAGAACGGCATCACCCCCAAAACTGGAAGAAAATCCCCCAAAACCATAGATCCACCCCAAAACCACCCTAAACCTACCTGATGTTCTCCAAAACCCACAATCCACTCCTATTTAACATAATGACAAACAAGAACCCAACAAAACCTAATGGAGACCCCAAAACACGTAAAAAACACCCCAAAAAATATCGGCATCACACCCAAAACTGGAAGAAAATCCCCCAAAACCATAGATCCACCACAAAGACACCCTAAACCTACCTGATTTTCTCCAAAACCCACAATTTACCCTTTTCCACCATGATAACCAACGAGAACCCAACAAAACCCAACGGAGACCCCAAAAAACGTCAAAAACACCCCAAACAAGAACGGCATCACCACCAAAACTGGAAGAAAATCCCCCAAAACCATAGATCCACCCCAAAGACACCCTAAACCTACCTGATGTTCTCCAAAACCCACAGTCCATACCTATTTAACATAATGACAAACAAGAACCCAACAAAACCTAATGGAGACACCAAAACACGTCAAAAACACCCCAAACAAGAACGGCATCACCACCAAAACTGGAAGAAAATCCCCCAAAATCATACATCCACCCCAAAGACACCCTAAACCTACCTGATGTTCTCCAAAACCACAATTTACCCTTTTCCAACACGATGACCAACGAGAACCCAACAGAACCCAACAGAGACCCCAAAAAACGTCAAAAACACCCCAAACAAGAACGGCATCACCCCCAAAACTGGAAGAAAATCCCCCAAAACTATAGATCCACCCCAAAACCACCCTAAACCTACCTGATGTTCTCCAAAACCCACAGTCCACACCTATTTAACATAATGACAAACAAGAACCCAACAAAACCTAATGGAGACACCAAAACACGTCAAAAACACATCAAACAAGAACGGCATCACCCCCAAAACTGGAAGAAAATCCCCCAAAACCATAGATCCACCCCAAAGACACCCTAAACCTACCTGATGTTCTCCAAAAACCACAATTTACCCTTTTCCAACACGATGACCAACGAGAACCCAACAGAACCCAACAGAGACCCCAAAAAACGTCAAAAACACCCCAAACAAGAACGGCATCACCACCAAAACTGGAAGAAAATCCCCCAAAACCATAGATCCACCCCAAAACCACCCTAAACCTACCTGATGTTCTCCAAAACCCACAATCCACTCCTATTTAACATAATGACAAACAAGAACCCAACAAAACCTAATGGAGACACCAAAACACGTAAAAAACACCCCAAAAAATATCGGCATCACCCCCAAAACTGGAAGAAAATCCCCCAAAACCATAGATCCACCCCAAAGACACCCTAAACCTACCTGATGTTCTCCAAAACCCACAATTTACCCTTTTCCACCATGATAACCAACGAGAACCCAACAAAACCCAATGGAGACCCCAAAAAACGTCAAAAACACCCCAAACAAGAACGGCATCACCACCAAAACTGGAAGAAAATCCACCAAAACCATAGATCCACCCCAAAGACACCCTAAACCTACCTGATGTTCTCCAAAAACCACAATTTACCCTTTTCCAACACGATGACCAACGAGAACCCAACAGAACCCAACAGAGACCCCAAAAAACGTCAAAAACACCCCAAACAAGAACGGCATCACCACCAAAACTGGAAGAAAATCCCCCAAAACCATAGATCCACCCCAAAGACACCCTAAACCTACCTGATGTTCTCCAAAAACCACAATTTACCCTTTTCCAACACGATGACCAACGAGAACCCAACAGAACCCAACGGAGACCCCAAAAAACGTCAAAAACACCCCAAACAAGAACGGCATCACCCCCAAAACTGGAAGAAAATCCCCCAAAACCATAGATCCACCCCAAAACCACCCTAAAACTACCTGATGTTCTCCAAAACCCACAATCCACTCCTATTTAACATAATGACAAACAAGAACCCAACAAAACCTAATGGAGACACCAAAAAACGTAAAAAACACCCCAAAAAATATCGGCATCACCCCCAAAACTGGAAGAAAATCCCCCAAAACCATAGATCCACCCCAAAGACACCCTAAACCTACCTGATGTTCTCCAAAACCCACAATTTACCCTTTTCCACCATGATAACCAACGAGAACCCAACAAAACCCAACGGAGACCCCAAAAAACGTCAAAAACACCCCAAACAAGAACGGCATCACCACCAAAACTGGAAGAAAATCCACCAAAACCATAGATCCACCCCAAAGACACCCTAAACCTACCTGATGTTCTCCAAAAACCACAATTTACCCTTTTCCAACACGATGACCAACGAGAACCCAACAGAACCCAACAGAGACCCCAAAAAACGTCAAAAACACCCCAAACAAGAACGGCATCACCACCAAAACTGGAAGAAAATCCCCCAAAACCATAGATCCACCCCAAAGACACCCTAAACCTACCTGATGTTCTCCAAAAACCACAATTTACCCTTTTCCAACACGATGACCAACGAGAACCCAACAGAACCCAACAGAGACCCCAAAAAACGTCAAAAACACCCCAAACAAGAACGGCATCACCACCAAAACTGGAAGAAAATCCCCCAAAACCATAGATCCACCCCAAAACCACCCTAAAACTACCTGATGTTCTCCAAAACCCACAATCCACTCCTATTTAACATAATGACAAACAAGAACCCAACAAAACCTAATGGAGACACCAAAAAACGTAAAAAACACCCCAAAAAATATCGGCATCACCCCCAAAACTGGAAGAAAATCCCCCAAAACCATAGATCCACCCCAAAGACACCCTAAACCTACCTGATGTTCTCCAAAACCCACAATTTACCCTTTTCCACCATGATAACCAACGAGAACCCAACAAAACCCAACGGAGACCCCAAAAAACGTCAAAAACACCCCAAACAAGAACGGCATCACCACCAAAACTGGAAGAAAATCCCCCAAAACCATAGATCCACCCCAAAACCACCCTAAACCTACCTGATGTTCTCCAAAACCCACAATCCACACCTATTTAACATAATGACAAACAAGAACCCAACAAAACCTAATGGAGACACCAAAACACGTCAAAAACACCCCAAACAAGAACGGCATCACCCCCAAAACTGGAAGAAAATCCCCAAAAACCATAGATCCACCCCAAAGACACCCTAAACCTACCTGATGTTCTCCAAAAACCACAATTTACACTTTTCCAACACGATGACCAACGAGAACCCAACAGAACCCAACAGAGACCCCAAAAAACGTCAAAAACACCCCAAACAAGAACGGCATCACCACCAAAACTGGAAGAAAATCCCCCAAAACCATAGATCCACCCCAAAACCACCCTAAACCTACCTGATGTTCTCCAAAACCCACAATCCACTCCTATTTAACATAATGACAAACAAGAACCCAACAAAACCTAATGGAGACCCCAAAACACGTCAAAAACACCCCAAACAAGAACGGCATCACCCCCAAAACTGGAAGAAAATCCCCCAAAACCATAGATCCACCCCAAAGACACCCTAAACCTACCTGATTTTCTCCAAAACCCACAATTTACCCTTTTCCACCATGATAACCAACGAGAACCCAACAAAACTTAATGGAGACCCCAAAAAACGTCAAAAACACCCCAAACAAGAACGGCATCACCCCCAAAACTGGAAGAAAATCAACCAAAACCATAGATCCACCCCAAAGACACCCTAAACCTACCTGATGTTCTCCAAAAACCACAATTTACCCTTTTCCAACACGATGACCAACGAGAACCCAACAGAACCCAACGGAGACCCCAAAAAACGTCAAAAACACCCCAAACAAGAACGGCATCACCACCAAAACTGGAAGAAAATCCCCCAAAACCATAGATCCACCCCAAAGACACCCTAAACCTACCTGATGTTCTCCAAAAACCACAATTTACCCTTTTACAACACGATGACCAACGAGAACCCAACAGAACCCAACAGAGACCCCAAAAAACGTCAAAAACACCCCAAACAAGAACGGCATCACCCCCAAAACTGGAAGAAAATCCCCCAAAACCATAGATCCACCCCAAAACCACCCTAAAACTACCTGATGTTCTCCAAAACCCACAATCCACTCCTATTTAACATAATGACAAACAAGAACCCAACAAAACCTAATGGAGACCCCAAAACACGTAAAAAACACCCCAAAAAATATCGGCATCACCCCCAAAACTGGAAGAAAATCCCCCAAAACCATAGATCCACCCCAAAGACACCCTAAACCTACCTGATGTTCTCCAAAACCCACAATTTACCCTTTTCCACCATGATAACCAACGAGAACCCAACAAAACCCAACGGAGACCCCAAAAAACGTCAAAAACACCCCAAACAAGAACGGCATCACCACCAAAACTGGAAGAAAATCCCCCAAAACCATAGATCCACCCCAAAGACACCCTAAACCTACCTGATGTTCTCCAAAACCCACAATCCACACCTATTTAACATAATGACAAACAAGAACCCAACAAAACCTAATGGAGACACCAAAACACGTCAAAAACACCCCAAACAAGAACGGCATCACCCCCAAAACTGGAAGAAAATCCCCCAAAACCATAGATCCACCCCAAAACCACCCTAAACCTACCTGATGTTCTCCAAAAACCACAATTTACCCTTTTCCAACACGATGACCAACGAGAACCCAACAGAACCCAACAGAGACCCCAAAAAACGTCAAAAACACCCCAAACAAGAACGGCATCACCACCAAAACTGGAAGAAAATCCCCCAAAACCATAGATCCACCCCAAAACCACCCTAAACCTACCTGATCTTCTCCAAAACCCACAATCCACTCCTATTTAACATAATGACAAACAAGAACCCAACAAAACCTAATGGAGACACCAAAACACGTAAAAAACACCCCAAAAAATATCGGCATCACCCCCAAAACTGGAAGAAAATCCCCCAAAACCATAGATCCACCCCAAAACCACCCTAAACCTACCTGTTGTTCTCCAAAACCCACAATTTACCCTTTTCCACCATGATGACCAACGAGAACCAAACAAAACCCAACGGAGACCCCAAAACACTTCAAATACAACCCAAAAAAGAACAGGATCACACCAAAAAATAGAAGAAAATCCCAAATACCATAGATCCACCCCAAAGACACCCTAAACCTACCTGATGTTCTCCTAATCCCAAAGCACACTCCCAACCACCATAAAACACATTAGGAATTCAACGAAACGCAACGGAAACCCCAAAACACATCAAAATCACCCGAAGAAAGGAGAGGATCACTCCCCCAAAAAGAAGAAAACCCCAAATACAATGAATCCACGCGAAAACTCCCCCTAAACCTACCTGAAGTTCTCCAAAACCCACAATTTACACTTTTACAACACGATGACCAACGAGAACCCAACAAAACCAAACAGAGACCACAAAAACCTTAAAAAATACCCCAAACAAGAATGGCATCACCCCCAAAACTGGAAGAAAACCCCCAAAACCATAGATCCACCCCACAGACACCCTAAACCTACCTGATGTTCTCCAAAACCCACAATTTACCCTTTTCCATCACGATGACCAACGAGAACCCAACAGAACCCAACAGAGATCCCAAAAAACGTCAAAAACACCCCAAACAAGAACGGCATCACCACCAAAACTGGAAGAAAATCCCCCAAAACCATAGATCCACCCCAAAGACACCCTAAACCTACCTGATGTTCTCCAAAAACCACAGTTTACCCTTTTCCAACACGATGACCAACGAGAACCCAACAGAACCCAACAGAGACCCCAAAAAACGTCAAAAACACCCCAAACAAGAACGGCATCACCACCAAAACTGGAAGAAAATCCACCAAAACCATAGATCCACCCCAAAGACACCCTAAACCTACCTGATGTTCTCCAAAACCACAATTTACCCTTTTCCAACACGATGACCAACGAGAACCCAACAGAACCCAACAGAGACCCCAAAAAACGTCAAAAACACCCCAAACAAGAACGGCATCACCCCCAAAACTGGAAGAAAATCCCCCAAAACCATAGATCCACCCCAAAACCACCCTAAACCTACCTGATGTTCTCCAAAACCCACAATCCACACCTATTTAACATAATGACAAACAAGAACCCTACAAAACCTAATGGAGACACCAAAACACGTCAAAAACACATCAAACAAGAACGGCATCACCCCCAAAACTGGAAGAAAATCCCCCAAAACCATAGATCCACCCCAAAGACACCCTAAACCTACCTGATGTTCTCCAAAAACCACAATTTACACTTTTCCAACACGATGACCAACGAGAACCCAACAGAACCCAACAGAGACCCCAAAAAACGTCAAAAACACCCCAAACAAGAACGGCATCACCACCAAAACTGGAAGAAAATCCCCCAAAACCATAGATCCACCCCAAAACCACCCTAAACCTACCTGATGTTCTCCAAAACCCACAATCCACTCCTATTTAACATAATGACAAACAAGAACCCAACAAAACCTAATGGAGACCCCAAAACACGTAAAAAACACCCCAAAAAATATCGGCATCACCCCCAAAACTGGAAGAAAATCCCCCAAAACCATAGATCCACCCCAAAGACACCCTAAACCTACCTGATGTTCTCCAAAACCCACAATTTACCCTTTTCCACCATGATAACCAACGAGAACCCAACAAAACCCAATGGAGACCCCAAAAAACGTCAAAAACACCCCAAACAAGAACGGCATCACCACCAAAACTGGAAGAAAATCCACCAAAACCATAGATCCACCCCAAAGACACCCTAAACCTACCTGATGTTCTCCAAAAACCACAATTTACCCTTTTCCAACACGATGACCAACGAGAACCCAACAGAACCCAACAGAGACCCCAAAAAACGTCAAAAACACCCCAAACAAGAACGGCATCACCACCAAAACTGGAAGAAAATCCCCCAAAACCATAGATCCACCCCAAAGACACCCTAAACCTACCTGATGTTCTCCAAAAACCACAATTTACCCTTTTCCAACACGATGACCAACGAGAACCCAACAGAACCCAACGGAGACCCCAAAAAACGTCAAAAACACCCCAAACAAGAACGGCATCACCCCCAAAACTGGAAGAAAATCCCCCAAAACCATAGATCCACCCCAAAACCACCCTAAAACTACCTGATGTTCTCCAAAACCCACAATCCACTCCTATTTAACATAATGACAAACAAGAACCCAACAAAACCTAATGGAGACACCAAAAAACGTAAAAAACACCCCAAAAAATATCGGCATCACCCCCAAAACTGGAAGAAAATCCCCCAAAACCATAGATCCACCCCAAAGACACCCTAAACCTACCTGATGTTCTCCAAAACCCACAATTTACCCTTTTCCACCATGATAACCAACGAGAACCCAACAAAACCCAACGGAGACCCCAAAAAACGTCAAAAACACCCCAAACAAGAACGGCATCACCACCAAAACTGGAAGAAAATCCACCAAAACCATAGATCCACCCCAAAGACACCCTAAACCTACCTGATGTTCTCCAAAAACCACAATTTACCCTTTTCCAACACGATGACCAACGAGAACCCAACAGAACCCAACAGAGACCCCAAAAAACGTCAAAAACACCCCAAACAAGAACGGCATCACCACCAAAACTGGAAGAAAATCCCCCAAAACCATAGATCCACCCCAAAGACACCCTAAACCTACCTGATGTTCTCCAAAAACCACAATTTACCCTTTTCCAACACGATGACCAACGAGAACCCAACAGAACCCAACAGAGACCCCAAAAAACGTCAAAAACACCCCAAACAAGAACGGCATCACCACCAAAACTGGAAGAAAATCCCCCAAAACCATAGATCCACCCCAAAACCACCCTAAAACTACCTGATGTTCTCCAAAACCCACAATCCACTCCTATTTAACATAATGACAAACAAGAACCCAACAAAACCTAATGGAGACACCAAAAAACGTCAAAAACACCCCAAAAAATATCGGCATCACCCCCAAAACTGGAAGAAAATCCCCCAAAACCATAGATCCACCCCAAAGACACCCTAAACCTACCTGATGTTCTCCAAAACCCACAATTTACCCTTTTCCACCATGATAACCAACGAGAACCCAACAAAACCCAACGGAGACCCCAAAAAACGTCAAAAACACCCCAAACAAGAACGGCATCACCACCAAAACTGGAAGAAAATCCCCCAAAACCATAGATCCACCCCAAAACCACCCTAAACCTACCTGATGTTCTCCAAAACCCACAATCCACACCTATTTAACATAATGACAAACAAGAACCCAACAAAACCTAATGGAGACACCAAAACACGTCAAAAACACCCCAAACAAGAACGGCATCACCCCCAAAACTGGAAGAAAATCCCCAAAAACCATAGATCCACCCCAAAGACACCCTAAACCTACCTGATGTTCTCCAAAAACCACAATTTACACTTTTCCAACACGATGACCAACGAGAACCCAACAGAACCCAACAGAGACCCCAAAAAACGTCAAAAACACCCCAAACAAGAACGGCATCACCACCAAAACTGGAAGAAAATCCCCCAAAACCATAGATCCACCCCAAAACCACCCTAAACCTACCTGATGTTCTCCAAAACCCACAATCCACTCCTATTTAACATAATGACAAACAAGAACCCAACAAAACCTAATGGAGACCCCAAAACACGTCAAAAACACCCCAAACAAGAACGGCATCACCCCCAAAACTGGAAGAAAATCCCCCAAAACCATAGATCCACCCCAAAGACACCCTAAACCTACCTGATTTTCTCCAAAACCCACAATTTACCCTTTTCCACCATGATAACCAACGAGAACCCAACAAAACTTAATGGAGACCCCAAAAAACGTCAAAAACACCCCAAACAAGAACGGCATCACCCCCAAAACTGGAAGAAAATCCACCAAAACCATAGATCCACCCCAAAGACACCCTAAACCTACCTGATGTTCTCCAAAAACCACAATTTACCCTTTTCCAACACGATGACCAACGAGAACCCAACAGAACCCAACGGAGACCCCAAAAAACGTCAAAAACACCCCAAACAAGAACGGCATCACCACCAAAACTGGAAGAAAATCCCCCAAAACCATAGATCCACCCCAAAGACACCCTAAACCTACCTGATGTTCTCCAAAAACCACAATTTACCCTTTTACAACACGATGACCAACGAGAACCCAACAGAACCCAACAGAGACCCCAAAAAACGTCAAAAACACCCCAAACAAGAACGGCATCACCCCCAAAACTGGAAGAAAATCCCCCAAAACCATAGATCCACCCCAAAACCACCCTAAAACTACCTGATGTTCTCCAAAACCCACAATCCACTCCTATTTAACATAATGACAAACAAGAACCCAACAAAACCTAATGGAGACCCCAAAACACGTAAAAAACACCCCAAAAAATATCGGCATCACCCCCAAAACTGGAAGAAAATCCCCCAAAACCATAGATCCACCCCAAAGACACCCTAAACCTACCTGATGTTCTCCAAAACCCACAATTTACCCTTTTCCACCATGATAACCAACGAGAACCCAACAAAACCCAACGGAGACCCCAAAAAACGTCAAAAACACCCCAAACAAGAACGGCATCACCACCAAAACTGGAAGAAAATCCCCCAAAACCATAGATCCACCCCAAAGACACCCTAAACCTACCTGATGTTCTCCAAAACCCACAATCCACACCTATTTAACATAATGACAAACAAGAACCCAACAAAACCTAATGGAGACACCAAAACACGTCAAAAACACCCCAAACAAGAACGGCATCACCCCCAAAACTGGAAGAAAATCCCCCAAAACCATAGATCCACCCCAAAACCACCCTAAACCTACCTGATGTTCTCCAAAAACCACAATTTACCCTTTTCCAACACGATGACCAACGAGAACCCAACAGAACCCAACAGAGACCCCAAAAAACGTCAAAAACACCCCAAACAAGAACGGCATCACCACCAAAACTGGAAGAAAATCCCCCAAAACCATAGATCCACCCCAAAACCACCCTAAACCTACCTGATCTTCTCCAAAACCCACAATCCACTCCTATTTAACATAATGACAAACAAGAACCCAACAAAACCTAATGGAGACACCAAAACACGTAAAAAACACCCCAAAAAATATCGGCATCACCCCCAAAACTGGAAGAAAATCCCCCAAAACCATAGATCCACCCCAAAACCACCCTAAACCTACCTGTTGTTCTCCAAAACCCACAATTTACCCTTTTCCACCATGATGACCAACGAGAACCAAACAAAACCCAACGGAGACCCCAAAACACTTCAAATACAACCCAAAAAGAACAGGATCACACCAAAAAATTAGAAGAAAATCCCAAATACCATAGATCCACCCCAAAGACACCCTAAACCTACCTGATGTTCTCCTAATCCCAAAGCACACTCCCAACCACCATAAAACACATTAGGAATTCACGAAACGCAACGGAAACCCCAAAACACATCAAAATCACCCGAAGAAAGGAGAGGATCACTCCCCCAAAAGAAGAAAACCCCAAATACAATGAATCCACGCGAAAACTCCCCCTAAACCTACCTGAAGTTCTCCAAAACCCACAATTTACACTTTTACAACACGATGACCAACGAGAACCCAACAAAACCAAACAGAGACCACAAAAACCTTAAAAATACCCCAAACAAGAATGGCATCACCCCAAAACTGGAAGAAAACCCCCAAAACCATAGATCCACCCCACAGACACCCTAAACCTACCTGATGTTCTCCAAAACCCACAATTTACCCTTTTCCATCACGATGACCAACGAGAACCCAACAGAACCCAACAGAGATCCCAAAAAACGTCAAAAACACCCCAAACAAGAACTGCATCACCACCAAAACTGGAAGAAAATCCCCCAAAACCATAGATCCACCCAAAGACACCCTAAACCTACCTGATGTTCTCCAAAAACCACAGTTTACCCTTTTCCAACACGATGACCAACGAGAACCCAACAGAACCCAACAGAGACCCCAAAAAACGTCAAAAACACCCCAAACAAGAACGGCATCACCACCAAAACTGGAAGAAAATCCACCAAAACCATAGATCCACCCCAAAGACACCCTAAACCTACCTGATGTTCTCCAAAACCACAATTTACCCTTTTCCAACACGATGACCAACGAGAACCAACAGAACCCAACAGAGACCCCAAAAAACGTCAAAAACACCCCAAACAAGAACGGCATCACCCCCAAAACTGGAAGAAAATCCCCCAAAACCATAGATCCACCCCAAAACCACCCTAAACCTACCTGATGTTCTCCAAAACCCACAATCCACACCTATTTAACATAATGACAAACAAGAACCCTACAAAACCTAATGGAGACACCAAAACACGTCAAAAACACATCAAACAAGAACCGGCATCACCCCCCCAAAACTGGAAGAAAATCCCCCAAAACCATAGATCCACCCCAAAGACACCCTAAACCTACCTGATGTTCTCCAAAAACCACAATTTACACTTTTCCAACACGATGACCAACGAGAACCCAACAGAACCCAACAGAGACCCAAAAAACGTCAAAAACACCCCAAACAAGAACGGCATCACCACCAAAACTGGAAGAAAATCCCCCAAAACCATAGATCCACCCCAAAACCACCCTAAACCTACCTGATGTTCTCCAAAACCCACAATCCACTCCTATTTAACATAATGACAAACAAGAACCCAACAAAACCTAATGGAGACCCCAAAACACGTAAAAAACACCCCAAAAAATATCGGCATCACCCCCAAAACTGGAAGAAAATCCCCAAAACCATAGATCCACCCCAAAGACACCCTAAACCTACCTGATTTTCTCCAAAACCCACAATTTACCCTTTTCCACCATGATAACCAACGAGAACCCAACAAAACCCAACAGAGACCCCAAAAAACGTCAAAAACACCCCAAACAAGAACGGCATCACCACCAAAACTGGAAGAAAATCCACCAAAACCATAGATCCACCCCAAAGACACCCTAAACCTACCTGATGTTCTCCAAAACCACAATTTACCCTTTTCCAACACGATGACCAACGAGAACCCAACAGAACCCAACAGAGACCCCAAAAAACGTCAAAAACACCCCAAACAAGAACGGCATCACCCCCAAAACTGGAAGAAAATCCCCCAAAACCATAGATCCACCCCAAAACCACCCTAAACCTACCTGATGTTCTCCAAAACCCACAATCCACACCTATTTAACATAATGACAACAAGAACCCTACAAAACCTAATGGAGACACCAAAACACGTCAAAAACACATCAAACAAGAACGGCATCACCCCCAAAACTGGAAGAAAATCCCCCAAAACCATAGATCCACCCCAAAGACACCCTAAACCTACCTGATGTTCTCCAAAAACCACAATTTACACTTTTCCAACACGATGACCAACGAGAACCCAACAGAACCCAACAGAGACCCCAAAAAACGTCAAAAACACCCCAAACAAGAACGGCATCACCACCAAAACTGGAAGAAAATCCCCCAAAACCATAGATCCACCCCAAAACCACCCTAAACCTACCTGATGTTCTCCAAAACCCACAATCCACTCCTATTTAACATAATGACAAACAAGAACCCAACAAAACCTAATGGAGACCCCAAAACACGTAAAAAACACCCCAAAAAATATCGGCATCACCCCCAAAACTGGAAGAAAATCCCCCAAAACCATAGATCCACCCCAAAGACACCCTAAACCTACCTGATTTTCTCCAAAACCCACAATTTACCCTTTTCCACCATGATAACCAACGAGAACCCAACAAAACCCAATGGAGACCCCAAAAAACGTCAAAAACACCACAAACAAGAACGGCATCACCCCCAAAACTGGAAGAAAATCCACCAAAACCATAGATCCACCCCAAAGACACCCTAAACCTACCTGATGTTCTCCAAAAACCACAATTTACCCTTTTCCAACACGATGACCAACGAGAACCCAACAGAACCCAACAGAGACCCCAAAAAACGTCAAAAACACCCCAAACAAGAACGGCATCACCACCAAAACTGGAAGAAAATCCCCCAAAACCATAGATCCACCCCAAAGACACCCTAAACCTACCTGATGTTCTCCAAAAACCACAATTTACCCTTTTCCAACACGATGACCAACGAGAACCCAACAGAACCCAACAGAGACCCCAAAAAACGTAAAAACACCCCAAACAAGAACGGCATCACCACCAAAACTGGAAGAAAATCCCCCAAAACCATAGATCCACCCCAAAACCACCCTAAAACTACCTGATGTTCTCCAAAACCCACAATCCACTCCTATTTAACATAATGACAAACAAGAACCCAACAAAACCTAATGGAGACACCAAAAAACGTAAAAACACCCCAAAAAATATCGGCATCACCCCCAAAACTGGAAGAAAATCCCCCAAAACCATAGATCCACCCCAAAGACACCCTAAACCTACCTGATGTTCTCCAAAACCCACAATTTACCCTTTTCCACCATGATAACCAACGAGAACCCAACAAAACCCAACGGAGACCCCAAAAAACGTCAAAACACCCCAAACAAGAACGGCATCACCACCAAACTGGAAGAAAATCCACCAAAACCATAGATCCACCCCAAAGACACCCTAAACCTACCTGATGTTCTCCAAAAACCACAATTTACCCTTTTCCAACACGATGACCAACGAGAACCCAACAGAACCCAACAGAGACCCCAAAAAACGTCAAAAACACCCCAAACCAAGAACGGCATCACCACCAAAACTGGAAGAAAATCCCCCAAAACCATAGATCCACCCCAAAGACACCCTAAACCTACCTGATGTTCTCCAAAAACCACAATTTACCCTTTTCCAACACGATGACCAACGAGAACCCAACAGAACCCAACAGAGACCCCAAAAAACGTCAAAAACACCCAAACAAGAACGGCATCACCACCAAAACTGGAAGAAAATCCCCCAAAACCATAGATCCACCCCAAAACCACCCTAAAACTACCTGATGTTCTCCAAAACCCACAATCCACTCCTATTTAACATAATGACAAACAAGAACCCAACAAAACCTAATGGAGACACCAAAAAACGTCAAAAACACCCCAAAAAATATCGGCATCACCCCCAAAACTGGAAGAAAATCCCCCAAAACCATAGATCCACCCCAAAGACACCCTAAACCTACCTGATGTTCTCCAAAACCCACAATTTACCCTTTTCCACCATGATAACCAACGAGAACCCAACAAAACCCAACGGAGACCCCAAAAAACGTCAAAAACACCCCAAACAAGAACGGCATCACCACCAAAACTGGAAGAAAATCCCCCAAAACCATAGATCCACCCCAAAACCACCCTAAACCTACCTGATGTTCTCCAAAACCCACAATCCACACCTATTTAACATAATGACAAACAAGAACCCAACAAAACCTAATGGAGACACCAAAACACGTCAAAAACACCCCAAACAAGAACGGCATCACCCCCAAAACTGGAAGAAAATCCCCAAAAACCATAGATCCACCCCAAAGACACCCTAAACCTACCTGATGTTCTCCAAAAACCACAATTTACACTTTTCCAACACGATGACCAACGAGAACCCAACAGAACCCAACAGAGACCCCAAAAAACGTCAAAAACACCCCAAACAAGAACGGCATCACCACCAAAACTGGAAGAAAATCCCCAAAACCATAGATCCACCCCAAAACCACCCTAAACCTACCTGATGTTCTCCAAAACCCACAACCCACTCCTATTTAACATAATGACAAACAAGAACCCAACAAAACCTAATGGAGACCCCAAAACACGTCAAAAACACCCCAAAAAATATCGGCATCACCCCCAAAACTGGAAGAAAATCCCCCAAAACCATAGATCCACCCCAAAGACACCCTAAACCTACCTGATGTTCTCCAAAACCCACAATTTACCCTTTTCCACCATGATAACCAACGAGAACCCAACAAAACTTAATGGAGACCCCAAAAACGTCAAAAAACACCCCAAACAAGAACGGCATCACCCCCAAAACTGGAAGAAAATCCACCAAAACCATAGATCCACCCCAAAGACACCCTAAACCTACCTGATGTTCTCCAAAAACCACAATTTACCCTTTTCCAACACGATGATTAACGAGAACCCAACAGAACCCAACGGAGACCCCAAAAAACGTCAAAAACACCCCAAACAAGAACGGCATCACCACCAAAACTGGAAGAAAATCCCCCAAAACCATAGATCCACCCCAAAGACACCCTAAACCTACCTGATGTTCTCCAAAAACCACAATTTACCCTTTTCCAACACGATGACCAACGAGAACCCAACAGAACCCAACAGAGACCCCAAAAAACGTCAAAAACACCCCAAACAAGAACGGCATCACCACCAAAACTGGAAGAAAATCCCCCAAAACCATAGATCCACCCAAAACCACCCTAAAACTACCTGATGTTCTCCAAAACACACAATCCACTCCTATTTAACATAATGACAAACAAGAACCCAACAAAACCTAATGGAGACACCAAAACACGTAAAAAACACCCCAAAAAATATCGGCATCACCCCCAAAACTGGAAGAAAATCCCCCAAAACCATAGATCCACCCCAAAGACACCCTAAACCTACCTGATGTTCTCCAAAACCCACAATTTACCCTTTTCCACCATGATAACCAACGAGAACCCAACAAAACCCAACGGAGACCCCAAAAAACGTCAAAAAACACCCCAAACAAGAACGGCATCACCCCCAAAACTGGAAGAAAATCCCCCAAAAACATAGATCCACCCCAAAGACACCCTAAACCTACCTGATGTTCTCCAAAACCCACAATCCACACCTATTTAACATAATGACAAACAAGAACCCAACAAAACCTAATGGAGACACCAAAACACGTCAAAAACACCCCAAACAAGAACGGCATCACCCCCAAAACTGGAAGAAAATCCCCCAAAACCATAGATCCACCCCAAAACCACCCTAAACCTACCTGATGTTCTCCAAAAACCACAATTTACCCTTTTCCAACACGATGACCAACGAGAACCCAACAGAACCCAACAGAGACCCCAAAAAACGTCAAAAACACCCCAAACAAGAACGGCATCACCACCAAAACTGGAAGAAAATCCCCCAAAACCATAGATCCACCCCAAAACCACCCTAAACCTACCTGATCTTCTCCAAAAACCCACAATCCACTCCTATTTAACATAATGACAAACAAGAACCCAACAAAACCTAATGGAGACCCCAAAACACGTAAAAAACACCCCAAAAAATATCGGCATCACCCCCAAAACTGGAAGAAAATCCCCCAAAACCATAGATCCACCCCAAAACCACCCTAAACCTACCTGTTGTTCTCCAAAACCCACAATTTACCCTTTTCCACCATGATGACCAACGAGAACCAAACAAAACCCAACGGGAGACCCCAAAACACTTCAAATACAACCCAAAAAAGAACAGGATCACACCAAAAAATAGAAGAAAATCCCAATACCATAGATCCACCCCAAAGACACCCTAAACCTACCTGATGTTCTCCTAATCCCAAAGCACACTCCCAACCACCATAAAACACATTAGGAATTCAACGAAACGCAACGGAAACCCCAAAACACATCAAAATCACCCGAAGAAAGGAGAGGATCACTCCCCCAAAAAGAAGAAAACCCCAAATACAATGAATCCACGCGAAAAACTCCCCCTAAACCTACCTGAAGTTCTCCAAAACCCACAATTTACACTTTTACAACACGATGACCAACGAGAACCCAACAAAACCCAACAGAGACCACAAAAACCTTAAAAAATACCCCAAACAAGAATGGCATCACCCCCAAAACTGGAAGAAAACCCCCAAAACCATAGATCCACCCCACAGACACCCTAAACCTACCTGATGTTCTCCAAAACCCACAATTTACCCTTTTCCATCACGATGACCAACGAGAACCCAACAGAACCCAACAGAGATCCCAAAAAACGTCAAAAACACCCCAAACAAGAACGGCATCACCACCAAAACTGGAAGAAAATCCCCCAAAACCATAGATCCACCCCAAAGACACCCTAAACCTACCTGATGTTCTCCAAAAACCACAGTTTACCCTTTTCCAACACGATGACCAACGAGAACCCAACAGAACCCAACAGAGACCCCAAAAAACGTCAAAAACACCCCAAACAAGAACGGCATCACCACCAAAACTGGAAGAAAATCCACCAAAACCATAGATCCACCCCAAAGACACCCTAAACCTACCTGATGTTCTCCAAAACCCACAATCCACTCCTATTTAACATAATGACAAACAAGAACCCTACAAAACCTAATGGAGACCCCAAAACA
>NW_028181069.1:0-49091 GCF_964211825.1 Aythya ferina
ACCCTAAACCTACCTGATGTTCTCCAAAACCCACAATCCACACCTATTTAACATAATGACAAACAAGAACCCAACAAAACCTAATGGAGACACCAAAACACGTCAAAAACACCCCAAAAAATATCGGCATCACCCCCAAAACTGGAAGAAAATACGCCAAAACCATAGATCCACCCCAAAACCACCCTAAACCTACCTAATCTTCTCCAAAACCCACAATTTACCCTTTTCCACCATGATGACCAACGAGAACCCAACAAAACCCAACAGAGACCCCCAAACACGTCAAAAACACACCAAAATCAACCAAGATTTAAAAAAAAAAAAATTAAAAAAAAAAAATAAATGCATTGATTTACCCCTAAAAAAACCCTTAAGCCTACCTGATGTTTTCCAAAACCCACAATCCACACCTATTTAACATAATGACAAACAAGAACATAACAAAACCTAATGGAGACCCCAAAACACGTCAAAAACACCCCCAAAATAACAGGATCGTTCCCCAAAATGAAAGAAAACCCAATAAGCCATAGATCCACCCCAAAAGTACCCCTAGACCTACCTGATGTTCTCCAAAACCCACAATTTACCCTTTTCCAACATGATGACCAACGAGAACCCAACAAAACCAAACAGAGACCCCAAAAAACGTCAAAAACACCCCAAACAAGAACGGCATCACCCCCAAAACTGGAAGAAAATACCCCAAAAACAGAGATCCACCCCAAAACCACCTTAAAACTACCTGATGTTCTCCAAAACCCACAATTTACACTTTTCCACCATGATGACAAACGAGAACCAAACAAAACCCAACCGAGACCCCAAAACACGTCTAAAACACCCCAAACAGGAACGGCATCACCCCCAAAACTTGAAGGAAATTCCCCAAAAACACAGATCCACCCCAAAGACACCCTAAACCTAACTGATGTACTCCAAAACCCAGAATTTACCCTTTTCCACCATGATGACCACTGAAAACTCAACAAAACCCAACGGAGACCCGCAAACACGTCAAAAACACCCCAAAAATAACAGGATCATTCCCCAAAATGAAAGAAAAGACAAAAACCCATAGTTCCACCCCAAAAGTACCCCTAAACCTACCCGATGTTCTCCAGAACCCACAATTGACACATTTTTTCACCATGATGACAAACGAGAACCCAACAAAACCCAACAGAGACCCCAAAACACGTCAAAAACACAACCAAAAAAAAAGCTGTTCTTAAAAAAAAAAAATTGCCATGATTTAACCCTAAAAAAACCCTTAAACCTACCTGATGTTCTGCAAAACCCACAATCCACACCTGTTTAACATTACGACCAACAAGAACCCAACAAAACGTAATGGAGACCCCAAAACACGTCAAAAACACCTCAAAAAATATCGGTATCACCCCCAAAACTGGAAGAAAATCCCCCAAAACCATAGATCCACCCCAAAACCACCCTAAACCTAACTAATGTTCTCCAAAACCCACAATTTACCCTTTTCCAACATGATGACAAACGAGAACCCAACAAAACCCAACGGAGACCCCAAAACACGTCAAAAACACCCCAAACAGGAACGGGATCACCCCCAAAACTGGAACAAAATCCCCCAAAAACACAGATCCACCCCAAAACCACCCTAAACCTACCTGCTGTTCTCCAAAACCCACAATTTACTCTTTTCCACCATGATGACCACGGAAAACCAAACGAAACACAACGGAGACCCAAAAAAATCAAAACAACCCCAAAATCAACCCAGATCCTAAAAAAAAAAATAAAACAAAAAAAAAACCGCCATGATATAACACCCAAAAACACTAAAACCTACCTTATGTTCTCCAAAACCCACAATCCACACCTATTTAAAATAATGACCAACAAGAACACAACAAAACCCAACGGAGACCCCAAAACACGTCCAAAACAACCCAAAAAAGAGCAGGATCACGCCAAAAAATAGAAAAAAAAACCAAATACCACAGATCCACCCCAAAGACACCCTAAACCTACCTGATGTTCTCCTAATCCCAAAGCACACTCCCAACCACCATAAAACACATTAGGAACTCAATGAAACGCAACGGAAACCCCAAAACACTTCAAAATCACCCGAAGAAAGGAGAGGATCACTCCCCCAAAAAGAAGAAAACCCCAAATACCATGAAACCACGCGAAAAGTACCCCTAAACCTACCTGAAGTTCTCCAACACCCACAATTTACCCTTTTCCACCATAATGACCAACGAGAACCCAACAAAACAAAACAGAGACCCCAAAACACGTCAAAAACACCCCAAAAAATATCGGCATCACCCCCAAATCTGGAAGAAAATCCCCCAAAACCATAGATCCACCCCAAAACCACCCTAAACCTACCTGATCTTCTCCAAAACCAACAATCCACACCTATTTAACATAATGACCAACAAGAACACAACAAAACCTAATGGAGACACCAAAAACACGTCAAAAACACCCCAAAAAATATCGGCATCAAACCCAAAACTGGAAGAAAATACGCCAAAACCATAGATCCACCCCAAAACCACCCTAAACCTACCTGATCTTCTCCAAAACCCACAATTTACACTTTTCCACCATGATGACAAACGAGAACCAAACAAAACCCAACCGAGACCCCAAAACACGTCTAAAACACCCCAAACAGGAACGGCATCACCCCCAAAACTTGAAGGAAATTCCCCAAAAACACAGATCCACCCCAAAGACACCCTAAACCTAACTGATGTACTCCAAAACCCAGAATTTACCCTTTTCCACCATGATGACCACTGAAAACTCAACAAAACCCAACGGAGACCCGCAAACACGTCAAAAACACCCCAAAAATAACAGGATCATTCCCCAAAATGAAAGAAAAGACAAAAACCCATAGTTCCACCCCAAAAGTACCCCTAAACCTACCCGATGTTCTCCAGAACCCACAATTGACACATTTTTTCACCATGATGACAAACGAGAACCCAACAAAACCCAACAGAGACCCCAAAACACGTCAAAAACACAACCAAAAAAAAAAGCTGTTCTTAAAAAAAAAAAAAATTGCCATGATTTAACCCTAAAAAAACCCTTAAACCTACCTGATGTTCTGCAAAACCCACAATCCACACCTGTTTAACATTACGACCAACAAGAACCCAACAAAACGTAATGGAGACCCCAAAACACGTCAAAAACACCTCAAAAAATATCGGTATCACCCCCAAAACTGGAAGAAAATCCCCCAAAACCATAGATCCACCCCAAAACCACCCTAAACCTAACTAATGTTCTCCAAAACCCACAATTTACCCTTTTCCAACATGATGACAAACGAGAACCCAACAAAACCCAACGGAGACCCCAAAACACGTCAAAAACACCCCAAACAGGAACGGGATCACCCCCAAAACTGGAACAAAATCCCCCAAAAACACAGATCCACCCCAAAACCACCCTAAACCTACCTGCTGTTCTCCAAAACCCACAATTTACTCTTTTCCACCATGATGACCACGGAAAACCAAACGAAACACAACGGAGACCCAAAAAAATCAAAACAACCCCAAAATCAACCCAGATCCTAAAAAAAAAAATAAAACAAAAAAAAAACCGCCATGATATAACACCCAAAAACACTAAAACCTACCTTATGTTCTCCAAAACCCACAATCCACACCTATTTAAAATAATGACCAACAAGAACACAACAAAACCCAACGGAGACCCCAAAACACGTCCAAAACAACCCAAAAAAGAGCAGGATCACGCCAAAAAAATAGAAAAAAAAACCAAATACCACAGATCCACCCCAAAGACACCCTAAACCTACCTGATGTTCTCCTAATCCCAAAGCACACTCCCAACCACCATAAAACACATTAGGAACTCAATGAAACGCAACGGAAACCCCAAAACACTTCAAAATCACCCGAAGAAAGGAGAGGATCACTCCCCCAAAAAGAAGAAAACCCCAAATACCATGAAACCACGCGAAAAGTACCCCTAAACCTACCTGAAGTTCTCCAACACCCACAATTTACCCTTTTCCACCATAATGACCAACGAGAACCCAACAAAACAAAACAGAGACCCCAAAACACGTCAAAAACACCCCAAAAAATATCGGCATCACCCCCAAATCTGGAAGAAAATCCCCCAAAACCATAGATCCACCCCAAAACCACCCTAAACCTACCTGATCTTCTCCAAAACCAACAATCCACACCTATTTAACATAATGACCAACAAGAACACAACAAAACCTAATGGAGACACCAAAACACGTCAAAAACACCCCAAAAAATATCGGCATCAAACCCAAAACTGGAAGAAAATACGCCAAAACCATAGATCCACCCAAAACCACCCTAAACCTACCTGATCTTCTCCAAAACCCACAATTTACACTTTTCCACCATGATGACCAACGAGAAAACAACAAAACCCAACGGAGACCCCAAAACACGTCCAAAACAACCCAAAAAAGAGCAGGATCACACCAAAAAATAGAAGAAAACCCCAAATATCATAGATCCACCCCAAAGACACCCTAAGCCTACCTGATGTTCTCCTAATCCCAAAGCACACTCCCAACCACCATAAAACACATTAGGAACTCAACGAAACGCAACGGAAACCCCAAAGCACTTCAAAATCACCCGAAGAAAGGAGAGGATCACTCCCCCAAAAAGAAGAAAACCCCAAATACCATGAATCCACGTGAAAACTCCCCCTAAACCTACCTGAAGTTCTCCAAAACCCACAATTTACCCTTTTACAACACGATGACCATGGAAAACCCAATGACACACAACGGAGACCCCAAAACACTTCAAAAACAACACAAAAAGTCCAGGATCATCCCCCCCCCCCCCCCCCCAAAAAAAAAAAAAAAAAAAACTGAATACCATAGATCCACCCCAAAACCACCCTAAACCTACCTGATGTTCTCCAACACCCACAATTTACCCTTTTTCACCATGATGACCAACGAGAACCCAACAAAACAAAACAGAGACCCCAAAAACCTTAAAAAACACCCCAAACAAGAATGGCATCACCCCCAAATCTGGAAGAAAATCCCCCAAAACCATAGATCCACCCCAAAACCACCCTAAACCTACCTGATCTTCTCCAAAACCCACAGTCCACTCCTATTTAACATAATGACCAACAAGAACACAACAAAACCCAACGGAGACCCCAAAACACATCAAAAACACCCCAAAAAAGAACAGGTTCATGCCAAAAAATAGAAGAAAACCCCAAATACCATAGATCCACCCCAAAGACACCCTAAACCTACCTGATGTTCTCCAAAAACCACAATTTACACTTTTCCAACACGATGACCAACGAGAACCCAACAGAACCCAACAGAGATCCCAAAAAACGTCAAAAACACCCCAAACAAGAACGGCATCACCCCCAAAACTGGAAGAAAATCCCCCAAAATCATAGATCCACGCCAAAACCACCCTAAAACTACCTGATGTTCTCCAAAACCCACAATCCATTCCTATTTAACATAATGACAAACAAGAACCCAACAAAACCTAATGGAGACCCCAAAACATGTAAAAAACACCCCAAAAAATATCGGCATCACCCCCAAAACTGGAAGAAAATACGCCAAAACCATAGATCCACCCCAAAACCACCCTAAACCTACCTGATGTTCTCCAAAACCCACAATTTACCCTTTTCCACCATGATAACCAACGAGAACCCAACAAAACCCAACGGAGACCCCAAAAAACGTCAAAAACACCCCAAACAAGAACGGCATCACCCCCAAAACTGGAAGAAAATCCCCCAAAACCATAGATCCACCCCAAAGACACCCTAAACCTACCTGATGTTCTCCAAAAACCACAATTTACCCTTTTACAACACGATGACCAACGAGAACCCAACAGAACCCAACAGAGACCACTAAAAACGTCAAAAACACCCCAAACAAGAACGGCATCACCACCAAAACTGGAAGAAAATCCCCCAAAACCATAGATCCACCCCAAAACCACCCTAAAACTACCTGATGTTCTCCAAAACCCACAATCCACTCCTATTTAACATAATGACAAACAAGAACCCAACAAAACCTAATGGAGACCCCAAAACACGTAAAAAACACCCCAAAAAATATCGGCATCACCCCAAAACTGGAAGAAAATACGCCAAAACCATAGATCCACCCCAAAACCACCCTAAACCTACCTGATGTTCTCCAAAACCCACAATTAACCCTTTTCCACCAAGATAACCAACGAGAACCCAACAAAACCCAACGGAGACCCCAAAAAACGTCAAAAACACCCCAAACAAGAACGGCATCACCCCCAAAACTGGAAGAAAATCCCCCAAAACCATAGATCCACCCCAAAGACACCCTAAACCTACCTGATGTTCTCCAAAAACCACAATTTACCCTTTTCCAACACGATGACCAACGAGAACCCAACAGAACCCAACAGAGACCACAAAAAACGTCAAAAACACCCCAAACAAGAACGGCATCACCACCAAACCTGGAAGAAAATCCCCCAAAACCATAGATCCACCCCAAAACCACCCTAAAACTACCTGATGTTCTCCAAAACCCACAATCCACTCCTATTTAACATAATGACAAACAAGAACCCAACAAAACCTAATGGAGACCCCAAAACACGTCAAAAACACCACAAAAAATATCGGCATCACCCCCAAAACTGGAAGAAAATACGCCAAAACCATAGATCCACCCCAAAACCACCCTAAACCTACCTGATGTTCTCCAAAACCCACAATTTAAGCTTTTCCACCATGATAACCAACGAGAACCCAACAAAACCCAACGGAGACCCCAAAAAACGTCAAAAACACCCCAAACAAGAACGGCATCACCCCCAAAACTGGAAGAAAATCCGCCAAAACCATAGATCCACCCCAAAACCACCCTAAACCTACCTGATGTTCTCCAAAACCCACAATCCACACCTATTTAACATAATGACAAACAAGAACCCAACAAAACCTAATGGAGACACCAAAACACCCCAAACAAGAACGGCATCACCACCGAAACTGGAAGAAAATACACCAAAACCATAGATCCACCCCAAAACCACCCTAAACCTACCTAATCTTCTCCAAAACCCACAATTTACCCTTTTCCACCATGATGACCAACGAGAACCCAACAAAACCCAACAGAGACCCCCAAACACGTCAAAAACACACCAAAATCAACCAAGATTTAAAAAAAAAAAATTTAAAAAAAAAAATAAATGCATTGATTTACCCCTAAAAAAACCCTTAAACCTACCTGATGTTTTCCAAAACCCACAATCCACACCTATTTAACATAATGACAAACAAGAACATAACAAAACCTAATGGAGACCCCAAAACACGTCAAAAACACCCCCAAAATAACAGGATCGTTCCCCAAAATGAAAGAAAACCCAATAAGCCATAGATCCACCCCAAAAGTACCCCTAGACCTACCTGATGTTCTCCAAAACCCACAATTTACCCTTTTCCAACATGATGACCAACGAGAACCCAACAAAACCAAACAGAGACCCCAAAAAACGTCAAAAACACCCCAAACAAGAACGGCATCACCCCCAAAACTGGAAGAAAATACCCAAAAACAGAGATCCACCCCAAAACCACCTTAAAACTACCTGATGTTCTCCAAAACCCACAATTTACACTTTTCCACCATGATGACAAACGAGAACCAAACAAAACCCAACCGAGACCCCAAAACACGTCTAAAACACCCCAAACAGGAACGGCATCACCCCCAAAACTTGAAGGAAATTCCCCAAAAACACAGATCCACCCCAAAGACACCCTAAACCTAACTGATGTACTCCAAAACCCAGAATTTACCCTTTTCCACCATGATGACCACTGAAAACTCAACAAAACCCAACGGAGACCCGCAAACACGTCAAAAACACCCCAAAAATAACAGGATCATTCCCCAAAATGAAAGAAAGACAAAAACCCATAGTTCCACCCCAAAAGTACCCCTAAACCTACCCGATGTTCTCCAGAACCCACAATTGACACATTTTTTCACCATGATGACAAACGAGAACCCAACAAAACCCAACAGAGACCCCAAAACACGTCAAAAACACAACCAAAAAAAAAGCTGTTCTTAAAAAAAAAAAAATTGCCATGATTTAACCCTAAAAAAACCCTTAAACCTACCTGATGTTCTGCAAAACCCACAATCCACACCTGTTTAACATTACGACCAACAAGAACCCAACAAAACGTAATGGAGACCCCAAAACACGTCAAAAACACCTCAAAAAATATCGGTATCACCCCCAAAACTGGAAGAAAATCCCCCAAAACCATAGATCCACCCCAAAACCACCCTAAACCTAACTAATGTTCTCCAAAACCCACAATTTACCCTTTTCCAACATGATGACAAACGAGAACCCAACAAAACCCAACAGAGACCCCAAAACACGTCAAAAACACCCCAAACAGGAACGGGATCACCCCCAAAACTGGAACAAAATCCCCCAAAAACACAGATCCACCCCAAAACCACCCTAAACCTACCTGCTGTTCTCCAAAACCCACAATTTACTCTTTTCCACCATGATGACCACGGAAAACCAAACGAAACACAACGGAGACCCAAAAAAATCAAAACAACCCCAAAATCAACCCAGATCCTAAAAAAAAAAATAAAACAAAAAAAAAACCGCCATGATATAACACCCAAAAACACTAAAAACCTACCTTATGTTCTCCAAAACCCACAATCCACACCTATTTAAAATAATGACCAACAAGAACACAACAAAACCCAACGGAGACCCCAAAACACGTCCAAAACAACCCAAAAAAGAGCAGGATCACGCCAAAAAATAGAAAAAAAAACCAAATACCACAGATCCACCCCAAAGACACCCTAAACCTACCTGATGTTCTCCTAATCCCAAAGCACACTCCCAACCACCATAAAACACATTAGGAACTCAATGAAACGCAACGGAAACCCCAAAACACTTCAAAATCACCCGAAGAAAGGAGAGGATCACTCCCCCAAAAAGAAGAAAACCCCAAATACCATGAAACCACGCGAAAAGTACCCCTAAACCTACCTGAAGTTCTCCAACACCCACAATTTACCCTTTTCCACCATAATGACCAACGAGAACCCAACAAAACAAAACAGAGACCCCAAAACACGTCAAAAACACCCCAAAAAATATCGGCATCACCCCCAAATCTGGAAGAAAATCCCCAAAAAGATAGATCCACCCCAAAACCACCCTAAACCTACCTGATCTACTCCAAAACCCACAATACACTCCTATTTAACATAATGACCAACAAGAACACAACAAAACCCAACGGAGACCCCAAAAAACATCAAAAACACCCCAAAAAAGAACAGGTTCACGCCAAAAAATAGAAGAAAACCCCAAATACCATAGATCCACCCCAAAGACACCCTAAACCTACCTGATGTTCTCCAAAACCCACAATGTACCCTTTTCCACCATGATGACCAACGAGAACCCAACAAAACCAAACAGAGACCCCAAAAACCTTAAAAAACACCTCAAAAAATATCGGCATCACGCCCAAAACTGGAAGAAAATCCCCCAAAACCATAGATCCACCCCAAAACCACCCTAAACCTACCTGATCTTCTCCAAAACCAACAATCCACACCTATTTAACATAATGACCAACAAGAACACAACAAAACCTAATGGAGACCCCAAAACACGTCAAAAACACCCCAAAAAATATCGGCATCACCCCCAAAACTGGAAGAAAATACGCCAAAACCATAGATCCACCCCAAAACCACCCTAAACCTACCTGATCTTCTCCAAAACCCACAATTTACCCTTTTCCACCATGATGACCAACGAGAAAACAACAAAACCCAACGGAGACCCCAAAACACGTCCAAAACAACCCAAAAAAGAGCAGGATCACACCAAAAAATAGAAGAAAACCCCAAATATCATAGATCCACCCCAAAGACACCCTAAACCTACCTGATGTTCTCCTAATCCCAAAGCACACTCCCAACCACCATAAAACACATTAGGAACTCAACGAAACGCAACGGAAACCCCAAAACACTTCAAAATCACCCGAAGAAAGGAGAGGATCACTCCCCCAAAAAGAAGAAAACCCCAAATACCATGAATCCACGTGAAAACTCCCCCTAAACCTACCTGAAGTTCTCCAAAACCCACAATTTACCCTTTTACAACACGATGACCATGGAAAACCCAATGACACACAACGGAGACCCCAAAACACTTCAAAAACAACACAAAAAGTCCAGGATCATCCCCCCCCCCCCCCCCCCAAAAAAAAAAAAAAAAAAAAAAAAACCTGAATACCATAGATCCACCCCAAAACCACCCTAAACCTACCTGATGTTCTCCAAAACCCACAATTTACCCTTTTCCACCATGATGACCAACGAGAACCCAACAAAACCAAACAGAGACCCCAAAAACCTTAAAAAACACCCCAAACAAGAATGGCATCACACCCAAATCTGGAAGAAAATCCCCCAAAACCATAGATCCACCCCAAAACCACCCTAAACCTACCTGATCTTCTCCAAAACCCACAGTCCACTCCTATTTAACATAATGACCAACAAGAACACAACAAAACCAAACGGAGACCCCAAAACACATCAAAAACACCCCAAAAAAGAACAGGTTCATGCCAAAAAATAGAAGAAAACCCCAAATACCATAGATACACCCCAAAGACACCCTAAACCTACCTGATGTTCTCCAAAACCCACAATGTACCCTTTTCCACCATGATGACCAACGAGAACCCAACAAAACCCAACAGAGACCCCAAAAACCTTAAAAAACACCCCAAACAAGAATGGCATCACCCCCAAAACTGGAAGAAAATCCCCCAAAACCATAGATCAAACCCAAAACCACCCTAAACCTACCTGATGTTCTCCAAAACCCACAATCCACACCTATTTAACATAATGACCAACAAGAACACAACAAAACCCAACGGAGACCCCAAAACGCATCAAAAACACCCCAAAAAAGAACAGGTTCATGCCAAAAAATAGAAGAAAACCCGAAATACAATAGATCCACCCCAAAACCACCCTAAACCTACCTGATCTTCTCCAAAACACACAATGTACCCTTTTCCACCATGATGACCAACGAGAACCCAACAAAACCAAACAGAGACCCCAAAAACCTTAAAAAACACCCCAAACAAGAATGGCATCACCCCCAAATCTGGAAGAAAATCCCCCAAAACCATAGATCCACCCCAAAACCACCCTAAACCTACCTGATCTTCTCCAAAACCCACAATCCACACCTATTTAACATAATGACAAACAAGAACACAACAAAACCTAATGGAGACCACAAAACACGTCAAAAACACCCCAAAAAATATCGGCATCACCCCCAAATCTGGAAGAAAATCCCCCAAAACCATAGATCCACCCCAAAACCACCCTAAACCTACCTGATCTTCTCCAAAACCAACAATCCACACCTATTTAACATAATGACCAACAAGAACACAACAAAACCTAATGGAGACACCAAAACACGTCAAAAACACCCCAAAAAATATCGGCATCACCCCCAAAACTGGAAGAAAATACGCCAAAACCATAGATCCACCCCAAAACCACCCTAAACCTACCTGATCTTCTCCAAAACCCACAATTTACACTTTTCCACCATGATGACCAACGAGAAAACAACAAAACCCAACGGAGACCCCAAAACACGTCCAAAACAACCCAAAAAAGAGCAGGATCACACCAAAAAATAGAAGAAAACCCCAAATACCATAGATCCAGCCCAAAGACACCCTAAGCCTACCTGATGTTCTCCTAATCCCAAAGCACACTCCCAACCACCATAAAACACATTAGGAACTCAACGAAACGCAACGGAAACCCCAAAACACTTCAAAATCACCCGAAGAAAGGAGAGGATCACTCCCCCAAAAAGAAGAAAACCCCAAATACCATGAATCCACGTGAAAACTCCCCCTAAACCTACCTGAAGTTCTCCAAAACCCACAATTTACCCTTTTACAACACGATGACCATGGAAAACCCAATGACACACAACGGAGACCCCAAAACACTTCAAAAACAACACAAAAAGTCCAGGATCATCCCCCCCCCCCCCCCCCCCCAAAAAAAAAAAAAAAAAAAACTGAATACCATAGATCCACCCCAAAAACCACCCTAAACCTACCTGATGTTCTCCAACACCCACAATTTACCCTTTTTCACCATGATGACCAATGAGAACCCAACAAAACCAAACAGAGACCCCAAAAACCTTAAAAAACACCCCAAACAAGAATGGCATCACCCCCAAATCTGGAAGAAAATCCCCCAAAACCATAGATCCACCCCAAAACCACCCTAAACCTACCTGATCTTCTCCAAAACCCACAGTCCACTCCTATTTAACATAATGACCAACAAGAACACAACAAAACCCAACGGAGACCCCAAAACACATCAAAAACACCCCAAAAAAGAACAGGTTCATGCCAAAAAATAGAAGAAAACCCCAAATACCATAGATCCACCCCAAAGACACCCTAAACCTACCTGATCTTCTCCAAAAACCACAATTTACACTTTTCCAACACGATGACCAACGAGAACCCAACAGAACCCAACAGAGATCCCAAAAAACGTCAAAAACACCCCAAACAAGAACGGCATCACCCCCAAAACTGGAAGAAAATCCCCCAAAATCATAGATCCACGCCAAAACCACCCTAAAACTACCTGATGTTCTCCAAAACCCACAATCCATTCCTATTTAACATAATGACAAACAAGAACCCAACAAAACCTAATGGAGACCCCAAAACATGTAAAAAACACCCCAAAAAATATCGGCATCACCCCCAAAACTGGAAGAAAATACGCCAAAACCATAGATCCACCCCAAAACCACCCTAAACCTACCTGATGTTCTCCAAAACCCACAATTTACCCTTTTCCACCATGATAACCAATGAGAACCCAACAAAACCCAACGGAGACCCTAAAAAACGTCAAAAACACCCCAAACAAGAACGGCATCACCCCCAAAACTGGAAGAAAATCCCCCAAAACCATAGATCCACCCCAAAGACAACCTAAACCTACCTGATGTTCTCCAAAAACCACAATTTACCCTTTTACAACACGATGACCAACGAGAACCCAACAGAACCCAACAGAGACCATTAAAAACGTCAAAAACACCCCAAACAAGAACGGCATCACCACCAAAACTGGAAGAAAATCCCCCAAAACCATAGATCCACCCCAAAACCACCCTAAAACTACCTGATGTTCTCCAAAACCCACAATCCACTCCTATTTAACATAATGACAAACAAGAACCCAACAAAACCTAATGGAGACCCCAAAACACGTAAAAAACACCCCAAAAAATATCGGCATCACCCCAAAACTGGAAGAAAATACGCCAAAACCATAGATCCACCCCAAAACCACCCTAAACCTACCTGATGTTCTCCAAAACCCACAATTAACCCTTTTCCACCAAGATAACCAACGAGAACCCAACAAAACCCAACGGAGACCCCAAAAAACGTCAAAAACACCCCAAACAAGAACGGCATCACCCCCAAAACTGGAAGAAAATCCCCCAAAACCATAGATCCACCCCAAAGACACCCTAAACCTACCTGATGTTCTCCAAAAACCACAATTTACCCTTTTCCAACACGATGACCAACGAGAACCCAACAGAACCCAACAGAGACCACAAAAAACGTCAAAAACACCCCAAACAAGAACGGCATCACCACCAAACCTGGAAGAAAATCCCCCAAAACCATAGATCCACCCCAAAACCACCCTAAAACTACCTGATGTTCTCCAAAACCCACAATCCACTCCTATTTAACATAATGACAAACAAGAACCCAACAAAACCTAATGGAGACCCCAAAACACGTAAAAAACACCACAAAAAATAACGGCATCACCCCCAAAACTGGAAGAAAATACGCCAAAACCATAGATCCACCCCAAAACCACCCTAAACCTACCTGATGTTCTCCAAAATCCACAATTTACCCTTTTCCACCATGATAACCAACGAGAACCCAACAAAACCCAACGGAGACCCCAAAAAACGTCAAAAACACCCCAAACAAGAACGGCATCACCCCCAAAACTGGAAGAAAATCCCCCAAAACCATAGATCCACCCCAAAGACACCCTAAACCTACCTGATGTTCTCCAAAACCCACAATTTACCCTTTTCCAACACGATGACCAACGAGAAGCCAACAGAACCCAACAGAGATCCCAAAAAACGTCAAAAACACCCCAAACAAGAACGGCATCACCCCCAAAACTGGAAGAAAATCCCCCAAAACCATAGATCCACCCCAAAGACACCCTAACCCTACCTGATGTTCTCCAAAACCCACAATTTACCCTTTTCCAACACGATGACCAACGAGAACCCAACAAAACCCAACGGAGACCCCAAAAAACGTCAAAAACACCCCAAACAAGAACGGCATCACCACCAAAACTGGAAGAAAATCCCCAAAAACCATAGATCCACCCCAAAGACACCCTAAACCTACCTGATGTTCTCCAAAAACCACAATCCACACCTATTTAACATAATGACAAACAAGAACCCAACAAAACCTAATGGAGACACCAAAACACGTCAAAAACACCCCAAACAAGAACGGCATCACCCCCAAAACTGGAAGAAAATCCCCCAAAACCATAGATCCACCCCAAAACCACCCTAAACCTACCTGATCTTCTCCAAAACCCACAATTTACCCTTTTCCACCATGATGACCAACGAGAACCAAACAAAACCCAACGGAGACCCCAAAACACTTCAAATACACCCCAAAAAAGAACAGGACCACGCCAAAAAATAGAAGAAAACCCCAAATACCATAGATCCACCCCAAAGACACCCTAAACCTATCTGATGTTCTCCAAAACCCACAATTTAAGCTTTTCCACCATGATAACCAACGAGAACCCAACAAAACCCAACGGAGACCCCAAAAAACGTCAAAAACACCCCAAACAAGAACGGCATCACCACCAAAACTGGAAGAAAATCCCCCAAAACCATAGATCCACCCCAAAGACACCCTAAACCTACCTGATGTTCTCCAAAAACCACAATCCACATCTATTTAACATAATGACAAACAAGAACCCAACAAAACCTAAGGGAGACACCAAAACACGTCAAAAACACCCCAAACAAGAACGGCATCACCACCAAAACTGGAAGAAAATACACCAAAACCATAGATCCACCCCAAAACCACCCTAAACCTACCTGATCTTCTCCAAAACCCACAATTTACACTTTTCCACCATGATGACCAACGAGAACCAAACAAAACCCAACGGAGACCCCAAAACACTTCAAAATCACCCGAAGAAAGGAGAGGATCACTCCCCCAAAAAGAAGAAAACCCCAAATACCATGAATCCACGCGAAAACTCCCCCTAAACCTACCTGAAGTTCTCCAAAACCCACAATTTACACTTTTACAACACGATGACCAACGAGAACCCAACAAAACCCAACAGAGATCCCAAAAAACGTCAAAAACACCCCAAACAAGAACGGCATCACCACCAAAACTGGAAGAAAATCCCCCAAAACCATAGATCCACCCCAAAACCACCCTAAAACTACCTGATGTTCTCCAAAACCCACAATCCATTCCTATTTAACATAATGACAAACAAGAACCCAACAAAACCTAATGGAGACCCCAAAACACGTAAAAAACACACCAAAAAATATTGGCATCACCCCCAAAACTGGAAGAAAATACGCCAAAACCATAGATCCACCCCAAAACCACCCTAAACCTACCTGATGTTCTCCAAAACCCACAATTAACCCTTTTCCACCAAGATAACCAACGAGAACCCAACAAAACCCAACGGAGACCCCAAAAAACGTCAAAAACACCCCAAACAAGAACGGCATCACCCCCAAAACTGGAAGAAAATCCCCCAAAACCATAGATCCACCCCAAAGACACCCTAAACCTATCTGATGTTCTCCAAAAACCACAATTTACCCTTTTCCAACACGATGACCAACGAGAACCCAACAGAACCCAACAGAGACCACAAAAAACGTCAAAAACACCCCAAACAAGAACGGCATCACCACCAAAACTGGAAGAAAATCCCCCAAAACCATAGATCCACCCCAAAACCACCCTAAAACTACCTGATGTTCTCCAAAACCCACAATCCACTCCTATTTAACATAATGACAAACAAGAACCCAACAAAACCTAATGGAGACCCCAAAACACGTAAAAAACACCACAAAAAATAACGGCATCACCCCCAAAACTGGAAGAAAATACGCCAAAACCATAGATCCACCCCAAAACCACCCTAAACCTACCTGATGTTCTCCAAAATCCACAATTTACCCTTTTCCACCATGATAACCAACGAGAACCCAACAAAACCCAACGGAGACCCCAAAAAACGTCAAAAACACCCCAAACAAGAACGGCATCACCCCCAAAACTGGAAGAAAATCCCCCAAAACCATAGATCCACCCCAAAGACACCATAAACCTACCTGATGTTCTCCAAAACCCACAATTTACCCTTTTCCAACACGATGACCAACGAGAAGCCAACAGAACCCAACAGAGATCCCAAAAAACGTCAAAAACACCCCAAACAAGAACGGCATCGCCCCCAAAACTGGAAGAAAATCCCCCAAAACCATAGATCCACCCCAAAACCACCCTAAAACTACCTGATGTTCTCCAAAACCCACAATCCACTCCTATTTAACATAATGACAAACAAGAACCCAACAAAACCTAATGGAGACCCCAAAACACGTAAAAAACACCACAAAAAATAACGGCATCACCCCCAAAACTGGAAGAAAATACGCCAAAACCATAGATCCACCCCAAAACCACCCTAAACCTACCTGATGTTCTCCAAAATCCACAATTTACCCTTTTCCACCATGATAACCAACGAGAACCCAACAAAACCCAACGGAGACCCCAAAAAACGTCAAAAACACCCCAAACAAGAACGGCATCACCCCCAAAACTGGAAGAAAATCCCCCAAAACCATAGATCCACCCCAAAGACACCCTAAACCTACCTGATGTTCTCCAAAATCCACAATTTACCCTTTTCCAACACGATGACCAACGAGAACCCAACAGAACCCAACAGAGATCCCAAAAAACGTCAAAAACACCCCAAACAAGAACGGCATCGCCCCCAAAACTGGAAGAAAATCCCCCAAAACCATAGATCCACCCCAAAGACACCCTAAACCTACCTGATGTTCTCCAAAACCCACAATTTACACTTTTACAACACGATGACCAACGAGAACCCAACAGAACCCAACAGAGATCCCTAAAAACGTCAAAAACACCCCAAACAAGAACGGCATCACCACCAAAACTGGAAGAAAATCCCCCAAAACCATAGATCCACCCCAAAGACACCCTAAACCTACCTGATGTTCTCCAAAACCCACAATCCACACCTATTTAACATAATGACAAACAAGAACCCAACAAAACCTAATGGAGACACCAAAACACGTCAAAAACACCCCAAACAAGAAAAGGATCACCACCAAAACTGGAAGAAAATACACCAAAACCATAGATCCACCCCAAAACCACCCTAAACCTACCTGATCTTCTCCAAAACCCACAATTTACCCTTTTCCACCATGATGACCAACGAGAACCAAACAAAACCCAACGGAGACCCCAAAACACTTCAAATACACCCCAAAAAAGAACAGGATCACGCCAAAAAATAGAAGAAAACCCCAAATACCATAGATCCACCCCAAAGACACCCTAAACCTACCTGATGTTCTCCTAATCCCAAAGCACACTCCAAACCACCATAAAACACATTAGGAATTCAACGAAACGCAACGGAAACCCCAAAACACTTCAAAATCACCCGAAGAAAGGAGAGGATCACTCCCCCAAAAAGAAGAAAACCCCAAATACCATGAATCCACGCGAAAACTCCCCCTAAACCTACCTGAAGTTCTCCAAAACCCACAATTTACACTTTTACAACACGATGACCAACGAGAACCCAACAAAACCCAACAGAGACCCCAAAAAACGTCAAAAACACCCCAAACAAGAACGGCATCACCACCAAAACTGGAAGAAAATCCCCCAAAACCATAGATCCACCCCAAAACCACCCTAAACCTACCTGATGTTCTCCAAAACCCACAATCCATTCCTATTTAACATAATGACAAACAAGAACCCAACAAAACCTAATGGAGACCCCAAAACACGTAAAAAACACCCCAAAAAATATCGGCATCACCCCCAAAACTAGAAGAAAATACGCCAAAACCATAGATCCACCCCAAAACCACCCTAAACCTACCTGATGTTCTCCAAAACCCACAATTAACACTTTTCCACCAAGATAACCAACGAGAACCCAACAAAACCCAACAGAGACCCCAAAAAACGTCAAAAACACCCCAAACAAGAACGGCATCACCCCCAAAACTGGAAGAAAATCCCCCAAAACCATAGATCCACCCCAAAGACACCCTAAACCTACCTGATGTTCTCCAAAAACCACAATTTACCCTTTTCCAACACGATGACCAACGAGAAGCCAACAGAACCCAACAGAGATCCCAAAAAACGTCAAAAACACCCCAAACAAGAACGGCATCACCCCCAAAACTGGAAGAAAATCCCCCAAAATCATAGATCCACGCCAAAACCACCCTAAAACTACCTGATGTTCTCCAAAACCCACAATCCACTCCTATTTAACATAATGACAAACAAGAACCCAACAAAACCTAATGGAGACCCCAAAACATGTAAAAAACACCCCAAAAAATATCGGCATCACCCCCAAAACTGGAAGAAAATACGCCAAAACCATAGATCCACCCCAAAACCACCCTAAACCTACCTGATCTTCTCCAAAACCCACAATTTACCCTTTTCCACCATGATAACCAACGAGAACCCAACAAAACCCAACGGAGACCCCAAAAAACGTCAAAAACACCCCAAACAAGAACGGCATCACCCCCAAAACTGGAAGAAAATCCCCCAAAACCATAGATCCACCCCAAAGACACCCTAAACCTATCTGATGTTCTCCAAAAACCACAATTTACCCTTTTCCAACACGATGACCAACGAGAACCCAACAGAACCCAACAGAGACCCCAAAAAACGTCAAAAACACCCCAAACAAGAACGGCATCACCACCAAAACTGGAAGAAAATACACCAAAACCATAGATCCACCCCAAAACCACCCTAAACCTACCTGATCTTCTCCAAAACCCACAATTTACCCTTTTCCACCATGATGACCAACGAGAACCAAACAAAACCCAACGGAGACCCCAAAACACTTCAAATACACCCCAAAAAAGAACAGGACCACGCCAAAAAATAGAAGAAAACCCCAAATACCATAGATCCACCCCAAAGACACCCTAAACCTACCTGATGTTCTCCAAAACCCACAATTTAAGCTTTTCCACCATGATAACCAACGAGAACCCAACAAAACCCAACGGAGACCCCAAAAAACGTCAAAAACACCCCAAACAAGAACGGCATCACCACCAAAACTGGAAGAAAATCCCCCAAAACCATAGATCCACCCCAAAGACACCCTAAACCTACCTGATGTTCTCCAAAAACCACAATCCACATCTATTTAACATAATGACAAACAAGAACCCAACAAAACCTAATGGAGACACCAAAACACGTCAAAAACACCCCAAACAAGAACGGCATCACCACCAAAACTGGAAGAAAATACACCAAAACCATAGATCCACCCCAAAACCACCCTAAACCTACCTGATCTTCTCCAAAACCCACAATTTACACTTTTCCACCATGATGACCAACGAGAACCAAACAAAACCCAACGGAGACCCCAAAACACTTCAAAATCACCCGAAGAAAGGAGAGGATCACTCCCCCAAAAAGAAGAAAACCCCAAATACCATGAATCCACGCGAAAACTCCCCCTAAACCTACCTGAAGTTCTCCAAAACCCACAATTTACACTTTTACAACACGATGACCAACGAGAACCCAACAAAACCCAACAGAGACCCCAAAAAACGTCAAAAACACCCCAAACAAGAACGGCATCACCACCAAAACTGGAAGAAAATCCCCCAAAACCATAGATCCACCCCAAAACCACCCTAAAACTACCTGATGTTCTCCAAAACCCACAATCCATTCCTATTTAACATAATGACAAACAAGAACCCAACAAAACCTAATGGAGACCCCAAAACACGTAAAAAACACCCCAAAAAATATTGGCATCACCCCCAAAACTGGAAGAAAATACGCCAAAACCATAGATCCACCCCAAAACCACCCTAAACCTACCTGATGTTCTCCAAAACCCACAATTAACCCTTTTCCACCAAGATAACCAACGAGAACCCAACAAAACCCAACGGAGACCCCAAAAAACGTCAAAAACACCCCAAACAAGAACGGCATCACCCCCAAAACTGGAAGAAAATCCCCCAAAACCATAGATCCACCCCAAAGACACCCTAAACCTATCTGATGTTCTCCAAAAACCACAATTTACCCTTTTCCAACACGATGACCAACGAGAACCCAACAGAACCCAACAGAGACCACAAAAAACGTCAAAAACACCCCAAACAAGAACGGCATCACCACCAAAACTGGAAGAAAATCCCCCAAAACCATAGATCCACCCCAAAACCACCCTAAAACTACCTGATGTTCTCCAAAACCCACAATCCACTCCTATTTAACATAATGACAAACAAGAACCCAACAAAACCTAATGGAGACCCCAAAACACGTAAAAAACACCACAAAAAATAACGGCATCACCCCCAAAACTGGAAGAAAATACGCCAAAACCATAGATCCACCCCAAAACCACCCTAAACCTACCTGATGTTCTCCAAAATCCACAATTTACCCTTTTCCACCATGATAACCAACGAGAACCCAACAAAACCCAACGGAGACCCCAAAAAACGTCAAAAACACCCCAAACAAGAACGGCATCACCCCCAAAACTGGAAGAAAATCCCCCAAAACCATAGATCCACCCCAAAGACACCATAAACCTACCTGATGTTCTCCAAAACCCACAATTTACCCTTTTCCAACACGATGACCAACGAGAAGCCAACAGAACCCAACAGAGACCCCAAAAAACGTCAAAAACACCCCAAACAAGAACGGCATCGCCCCCAAAACTGGAAGAAAATCCCCCAAAACCATAGATCCACCCCAAAACCACCCTAAAACTACCTGATGTTCTCCAAAACCCACAATCCACTCCTATTTAACATAATGACAAACAAGAACCCAACAAAACCTAATGGAGACCCCAAAACACGTAAAAAACACCACAAAAAATAACGGCATCACCCCCAAAACTGGAAGAAAATACGCCAAAACCATAGATCCACCCCAAAACCACCCTAAACCTACCTGATGTTCTCCAAAATCCACAATTTACCCTTTTCCACCATGATAACCAACGAGAACCCAACAAAACCCAACGGAGACCCCAAAAAACGTCAAAAACACCCCAAACAAGAACGGCATCACCCCCAAAACTGGAAGAAAATCCCCCAAAACCATAGATCCACCCCAAAGACACCCTAAACCTACCTGATGTTCTCCAAAACCCACAATTTACCCTTTTCCAACACGATGACCAACGAGAAGCCAACAGAACCCAACAGAGATCCCAAAAAACGTCAAAAACACCCCAAACAAGAACGGCATCGCCCCCAAAACTGGAAGAAAATCCCCCAAAACCATAGATCCACCCCAAAGACACCCTAAACCTACCTGATGTTCTCCAAAACCCACAATTTACCCTTTTCCAACACGATGACCAACGAGAACCCAACAAAACCCAACGGAGACCCCAAAAAACGTCAAAAACACCCCAAACAAGAACGGCATCACCACCAAAACTGGAAGAAAATCCCCAAAAACCATAGATCCACCCCAAAGACACCCTAAACCTACCTGATGTTCTCCAAAAACCACAATCCACACCTATTTAACATAATGACAAACAAGAACCCAACAAAACCTAATGGAGACACCAAAACACGTCAAAAACACCCCAAACAAGAACGGCATCACCACCAAAACTGGAAGAAAATACACCAAAACCATAGATCCACCCCAAAACCACCCTAAACCTACCTGATCTTCTCCAAAACCCACAATTTACCCTTTTCCACCATGATGACCAACGAGAACCAAACAAAACCCAACGGAGACCCCAAAACACTTCAAATACACCCCAAAAAAGAACAGGACCACGCCAAAAAATAGAAGAAAACCCCAAATACCATAGATCCACCCCAAAGACACCCTAAACCTACCTGATGTTCTCCAAAACCCACAATTTAAGCTTTTCCACCATGATAACCAACGAGAACCCAACAAAACCCAACGGAGACCCCAAAAAACGTCAAAAACACCCCAAACAAGAACGGCATCACCACCAAAACTGGAAGAAAATCCCCCAAAACCATAGATCCACCCCAAAGACACCCTAAACCTACCTGATGTTCTCCAAAAACCACAATCCACATCTATTTAACATAATGACAAACAAGAACCCAACAAAACCTAATGGAGACACCAAAACACGTCAAAAACACCCCAAACAAGAACGGCATCACCACCAAAACTGGAAGAAAATACACCAAAACCATAGATCCACCCCAAAACCACCCTAAACCTACCTGATCTTCTCCAAAACCCACAATTTACACTTTTCCACCATGATGACCAACGAGAACCAAACAAAACCCAACGGAGACCCCAAAACACTTCAAAATCACCCGAAGAAAGGAGAGGATCACTCCCCCAAAAAGAAGAAAACCCCAAATACCATGAATCCACGCGAAAACTCCCCCTAAACCTACCTGAAGTTCTCCAAAACCCACAATTTACACTTTTACAACACGATGACCAACGAGAACCCAACAAAACCCAACAGAGACCCCAAAAAACGTCAAAAACACCCCAAACAAGAACGGCATCACCACCAAAACTGGAAGAAAATCCCCCAAAACCATAGATCCACCCCAAAACCACCCTAAACCTACCTGATGTTCTCCAAAACCCACAATCCATTCCTATTTAACATAATGACAAACAAGAACCCAACAAAACCTAATGGAGACCCCAAAACACGTAAAAAACACCCCAAAAAATATCGGCATCACCCCCAAAACTAGAAGAAAATACGCCAAAACCATAGATCCACCCCAAAACCACCCTAAACCTACCTGATGTTCTCCAAAACCCACAATTAACACTTTTCCACCAAGATAACCAACGAGAACCCAACAAAACCCAACAGAGACCCCAAAAAACGTCAAAAACACCCCAAACAAGAACGGCATCACCCCCAAAACTGGAAGAAAATCCCCCAAAACCATAGATCCACCCCAAAGACACCCTAAACCTACCTGATGTTCTCCAAAAACCACAATTTACCCTTTTCCAACACGATGACCAACGAGAACCCAACAGAACCCAACAGAGATCCCAAAAAACGTCAAAAACACCCCAAACAAGAACGGCATCACCCCCAAAACTGGAAGAAAATCCCCCAAAATCATAGATCCACGCCAAAACCACCCTAAAACTACCTGATGTTCTCCAAAACCCACAATCCACTCCTATTTAACATAATGACAAACAAGAACCCAACAAAACCTAATGGAGACCCCAAAACATGTAAAAAACACCCCAAAAAATATCGGCATCACCCCCAAAACTGGAAGAAAATACGCCAAAACCATAGATCCACCCCAAAACCACCCTAAACCTACCTGATCTTCTCCAAAACCCACAATTTACCCTTTTCCACCATGATAACCAACGAGAACCCAACAAAACCCAACGGAGACCCCAAAAAACGTCAAAAACACCCCAAACAAGAACGGCATCACCCCCAAAACTGGAAGAAAATCCCCCAAAACCATAGATCCACCCCAAAGACACCCTAAACCTATCTGATGTTCTCCAAAAACCACAATTTACCCTTTTCCAACACGATGACCAACGAGAACCCAACAGAACCCAACAGAGACCCCAAAAAACGTCAAAAAAACCCCAAACAAGAACGGCATCACCACCAAAACTGGAAGAAAATCCCCCAAAACCATAGATCCACCCCAAAACCACCCTAAAACTACCTGATCTTCTCCAAAACCCACAATCCACTCCTATTTAACATAATGACAAACAAGAACCCAACAAAACCTAATGGAGACCCCAAAACACGTAAAAAACACCACAAAAAATATCGGCATCACCCCCAAAACTGGAAGAAAATACGCCAAAACCATAGATCCACCCCAAAACCACCCTAAACCTACCTGATGTTCTCCAAAATCCACAATTTACCCTTTTCCACCATGATAACCAACGAGAACCCAACAAAACCCAACGGAGACCCCAAAAAACGTCAAAAACACCCCAAACAAGAACGGCATCACCCCCAAAACTGGAAGAAAATCCCCCAAAACCATAGATCCACCCCAAAGACACCCTAAACCTACCTGATGTTCTCCAAAACCCACAATTTACCCTTTTCCAACACGATGACCAACGAGAAGCCAACAGAACCCAACAGAGATCCCAAAAAACGTCAAAAACACCCCAAACAAGAACGGCATCGCCCCCAAAACTGGAAGAAAATCCCCCAAAACCATAGATCCACCCCAAAGACACCCTAAACCTACCTGATGTTCTCCAAAACCCACAATTTACCCTTTTCCAACACGATGACCAACGAGAACCCAACAAAACCCAACGGAGACCCCAAAAAACGTCAAAAACACCCCAAACAAGAACGGCATCACCACCAAAACTGGAAGAAAATCCCCAAAAACCATAGATCCACCCCAAAGACACCCTAAACCTACCTGATGTTCTCCAAAAACCACAATCCACACCTATTTAACATAATGACAAACAAGAACCCAACAAAACCTAATGGAGACACCAAAACACGTCAAAAACACCCCAAACAAGAACGGCATCACCACCAAAACTGGAAGAAAATACACCAAAACCATAGATCCACCCCAAAAACACCCTAAACCTACCTGATCTTCTCCAAAACCCACAATTTACCCTTTTCCACCATGATGACCAACGAGAACCAAACAAAACCCAACGGAGACCCCAAAACACTTCAAATACACCCCAAAAAAGAACAGGACCACGCCAAAAAATAGAAGAAAACCCCAAATACCATAGATCCACCCCAAAGACACCCTAAACCTACCTGATGTTCTCCAAAACCCACAATTTAAGCTTTTCCACCATGATAACCAACGAGAACCCAACAAAACCCAACGGAGACCCCAAAAAACGTCAAAAACACCCCAAACAAGAACGGCATCACCACCAAAACTGGAAGAAAATCCCCCAAAACCATAGATCCACCCCAAAGACACCCTAAACCTACCTGATGTTCTCCAAAAACCACAATCCACATCTATTTAACATAATGACAAACAAGAACCCAACAAAACCTAATGGAGACACCAAAACACGTCAAAAACACCCCAAACAAGAACGGCATCACCACCAAAACTGGAAGAAAATACACCAAAACCATAGATCCACCCCAAAACCACCCTAAACCTACCTGATCTTCTCCAAAACCCACAATTTAAACTTTTCCACCATGATGACCAACGAGAACCAAACAAAACCCAACGGAGACCCCAAAACACTTCAAAATCACCCGAAGAAAGGAGAGGATCACTCCCCCAAAAAGAAGAAAACCCCAAATACCATGAATCCACGCGAAAACTCCCCCTAAACCTACCTGAAGTTCTCCAAAACCCACAATTTACACTTTTACAACACGATGACCAACGAGAACCCAACAAAACCCAACAGAGACCCCAAAAAACGTCAAAAACACCCCAAACAAGAACGGCATCACCACCAAAACTGGAAGAAAATCCCCCAAAACCATAGATCCACCCCAAAACCACCCTAAAACTACCTGATGTTCTCCAAAACCCACAATCCATTCCTATTTAACATAATGACAAACAAGAACCCAACAAAACCTAATGGAGACCCCAAAACACGTAAAAAACACCCCAAAAAATATTGGCATCACCCCCAAAACTGGAAGAAAATACGCCAAAACCATAGATCCACCCCAAAACCACCCTAAACCTACCTGATGTTCTCCAAAACCCACAATTAACCATTTTCCACCAAGATAACCAACGAGAACCCAACAAAACCCAACGGAGACCCCAAAAAACGTCAAAAACACCCCAAACAAGAACGGCATCACCCCCAAAACTGGAAGAAAATCCCCCAAAACCATAGATCCACCCCAAAGACACCCTAAACCTATCTGATGTTCTCCAAAAACCACAATTTACCCTTTTCCAACACGATGACCAACGAGAACCCAACAGAACCCAACAGAGACCCCAAAAAACGTCAAAAACACCCCAAACAAGAACGGCATCACCACCAAAACTGGAAGAAAATCCCCCAAAACCATAGATCCACCCCAAAACCACCCTAAAACTACCTGATGTTCTCCAAAACCCACAATCCACTCCTATTTAACATAATGACAAACAAGAACCCAACAAAACCTAATGGAGACCCCAAAACACGTAAAAAACACCACAAAAAATAACGGCATCACCCCCAAAACTGGAAGAAAATACGCCAAAACCATAGATCCACCCCAAAACCACCCTAAACCTACCTGATGTTCTCCAAAATCCACAATTTACCCTTTTCCACCATGATAACCAACGAGAACCCAACAAAACCCAACGGAGACCCCAAAAAACGTCAAAAACACCCCAAACAAGAACGGCATCACCCCCAAAACTGGAAGAAAATCCCCCAAAACCATAGATCCACCCCAAAGACACCCTAAACCTACCTGATGTTCTCCAAAACCCACAATTTACACTTTTACAACACGATGACCAACGAGAACCCAACAGAACCCAACAGAGATCCCTAAAAACGTCAAAAACACCCCAAACAAGAACGGCATCACCACCAAAACTGGAAGAAAATCCCCCAAAACCATAGATCCACCCCAAAGACACCCTAAACCTACCTGATGTTCTCCAAAAACCAAAATCCACACCTATTTAACATAATGACAAACAAGAACCCAACAAAACCTAATGGAGACCCCAAAACACGTCAAAAACACCCCAAACAAGAAAAGGATCACCACCAAAACTGGAAGAAAATACACCAAAACCATAGATCCACCCCAAAACCACCCTAAACCTACCTGATCTTCTCCAAAACCCACAATTTACCCTTTTCCACCATGATGACCAACGAGAACCAAACAAAACCCAACGGAGACCCCAAAACACTTCAAATACACCCCAAAAAAGAACAGGATCACGCCAAAAAATAGAAGAAAACCCCAAATACCATAGATCCACCCCAAAGACACCCTAAACCTACCTGATGTTCTCCTAATCCCAAAGCACACTCCAAACCACCATAAAACACATTAGGAATTCAACGAAACGCAACGGAAACCCCAAAACACTTCAAAATCACCCGAAGAAAGGAGAGGATCACTCCCCCAAAAAGAAGAAAACCCCAAATACCATGAATCCACGCGAAAACTCCCCCTAAACCTACCTGAAGTTCTCCAAAACCCACAATTTACACTTTTACAACACGATGACCAACGAGAACCCAACAAAACCCAACAGAGACCCCAAAAAACGTCAAAAACACCCCAAACAAGAACGGCATCACCACCAAAACTGGAAGAAAATCCCCCAAAACCATAGATCCACCCCAAAACCACCCTAAACCTACCTGATGTTCTCCAAAACCCACAATCCATTCCTATTTAACATAATGACAAACAAGAACCCAACAAAACCTAATGGAGACCCCAAAACACGTAAAAAACACCCCAAAAAATATCGGCATCACCCCCAAAACTAGAAGAAAATACGCCAAAACCATAGATCCACCCCAAAACCACCCTAAACCTACCTGATGTTCTCCAAAACCCACAATTAACACTTTTCCACCAAGATAACCAACGAGAACCCAACAAAACCCAACAGAGACCCAAAAAACGTCAAAAACACCCCAAACAAGAACGGCATCACCCCCAAAACTGGAAGAAAATCCCCCAAAACCATAGATCCACCCCAAAGACACCCTAAACCTACCTGATGTTCTCCAAAAACCACAATTTACCCTTTTCCAACACGATGACCAACGAGAAGCCAACAGAACCCAACAGAGATCCCAAAAAACGTCAAAAACACCCCAAACAAGAACGGCATCACCCCCAAAACTGGAAGAAAATCCCCCAAAATCATAGATCCACGCCAAAACCACCCTAAAACTACCTGATGTTCTCCAAAACCCACAATCCACTCCTATTTAACATAATGACAAACAAGAACCCAACAAAACCTAATGGAGACCCCAAAACATGTAAAAAACACCCCAAAAAATATCGGCATCACCCCCAAAACTGGAAGAAAATACGCCAAAACCATAGATCCACCCCAAAACCACCCTAAACCTACCTGATGTTCTCCAAAACCCACAATTTACCCTTTTCCACCATGATAACCAACGAGAACCCAACAAAACCCAACGGAGACCCCAAAAAAACGTCAAAAACACCCCAAACAAGAACGGCATCACCCCCAAAACTGGAAGAAAATCCCCCAAAACCATAGATCCACCCCAAAGACACCCTAAACCTATCTGATGTTCTCCAAAAACCACAATTTACCCTTTTACAACACGATGACCAACGAGAACCCAACAGAACCCAACAGAGACCCCAAAAAACGTCAAAAACACCCCAAACAAGAACGGCATCACCACCAAAACTGGAAGAAAATCCCCCAAAACCATAGATCCACCCCAAAACCACCCTAAAACTACCTGATGTTCTCCAAAACCCACAATCCACTCCTATTTAACATAATGACAAACAAGAACCCAACAAAACCTAATGGAGACCCCAAAACACGTAAAAAACACCACAAAAAATAACGGCATCACCCCCAAAACTGGAAGAAAATACGCCAAAACCATAGATCCACCCCAAAACCACCCTAAACCTACCTGATGTTCTCCAAAATCCACAATTTACCCTTTTCCACCATGATAACCAACGAGAACCCAACAAAACCCAACGGAGACCCCAAAAAACGTCAAAAACACCCCAAACAAGAACGGCATCACCCCCAAAACTGGAAGAAAATCCCCCAAAACCATAGATCCACCCCAAAGACACCCTAAACCTACCTGATGTTCTCCAAAACCCACAATTTACCCTTTTCCAACACGATGACCAACGAGAAGCCAACAGAACCCAACAGAGATCCCAAAAAACGTCAAAAACACCCCAAACAAGAACGGCATCGCCCCCAAAACTGGAAGAAAATCCCCCAAAACCATAGATCCACCCCAAAGACACCCTAAACCTACCTGATGTTCTCCAAAACCCACAATTTACCCTTTTCCAACACGATGACCAACGAGAACCCAACAAAACCCAACGGAGACCCCAAAAAACGTCAAAAACACCCCAAACAAGAACGGCATCACCACCAAAACTGGAAGAAAATCCCCAAAAACCATAGATCCACCCCAAAGACACCCTAAACCTACCTGATGTTCTCCAAAAACCACAATCCACACCTATTTAACATAATGACAAACAAGAACCCAACAAAACCTAATGGAGACACCAAAACACGTCAAAAACACCCCAAACAAGAACGGCATCACCACCAAAACTGGAAGAAAATACCCCAAAACCATAGATCCACCCCAAAACCACCCTAAACCTACCTGATCTTCTCCAAAACCCACAATTTACCCTTTTCCACCATGATGACCAACGAGAACCAAACAAAACCCAACGGAGACCCCAAAACACTTCAAATACACCCCAAAAAAGAACAGGACCACGCCAAAAAATAGAAGAAAACCCCAAATACCATAGATCCACCCCAAAGACACCCTAAACCTACCTGATGTTCTCCAAAACCCACAATTTAAGCTTTTCCACCATGATAACCAACGAGAACCCAACAAAACCCAACGGAGACCCCAAAAAACGTCAAAAACACCCCAAACAAGAACGGCATCACCCCCAAAACTGGAAGAAAATCCCCCAAAACCATAGATCCACCCCAAAGACACCCTAAACCTACCTGATGTTCTCCAAAAACCACAATCCACATCTATTTAACATAATGACAAACAAGAACCCAACAAAACCTAATGGAGACACCAAAACACGTCAAAAACACCCCAAACAAGAACGGCATCACCACCAAAACTGGAAGAAAATACACCAAAACCATAGATCCACCCCAAAACCACCCTAAACCTACCTGATCTTCTCCAAAACCCACAATTTACACTTTTCCACCATGATGACCAACGAGAACCAAACAAAACCCAACGGAGACCCCAAAACACTTCAAAATCACCCGAAGAAAGGAGAGGATCACTCCCCCAAAAAGAAGAAAACCCCAAATACCATGAATCCACGCGAAAACTCCCCCTAAACCTACCTGAAGTTCTCCAAAACCCACAATTTACACTTTTACAACACGATGACCAACGAGAACCCAACAAAACCCAACAGAGACCCCAAAAAACGTCAAAAACACCCCAAACAAGAACGGCATCACCACCAAAACTGGAAGAAAATCCCCCAAAACCATAGATCCACCCCAAAACCACCCTAAACCTACCTGATGTTCTCCAAAACCCACAATCCATTCCTATTTAACATAATGACAAACAAGAACCCAACAAAACCTAATGGAGACCCCAAAACACGTAAAAAACACCCCAAAAAATATCGGCATCACCCCCAAAACTAGAAGAAAATACGCCAAAACCATAGATCCACCCCAAAACCACCCTAAACCTACCTGATGTTCTCCAAAACCCACAATTAACCCTTTTCCACCAAGATAACCAACGAGAACCCAACAAAACCCAACAGAGACCCCAAAAAACGTCAAAAACACCCCAAACAAGAACGGCATCACCCCCAAAACTGGAAGAAAATCCCCCAAAACCATAGATCCACCCCAAAGACACCCTAAACCTACCTGATGTTCTCCAAAAACCACAATTTACCCTTTTCCAACACGATGACCAACGAGAACCCAACAGAACCCAACAGAGATCCCAAAAAACGTCAAAAACACCCCAAACAAGAACGGCATCACCCCCAAAACTGGAAGAAAATCCCCCAAAATCATAGATCCACGCCAAAACCACCCTAAAACTACCTGATGTTCTCCAAAACCCACAATCCACTCCTATTTAACATAATGACAAACAAGAACCCAACAAAACCTAATGGAGACCCCAAAACACGTAAAAAACACCACAAAAAATATCGGCATCACCCCCAAAACTGGAAGAAAATACGCCAAAACCATAGATCCACCCCAAAACCACCCTAAACCTACCTGATGTTCTCCAAAATCCACAATTTACCCTTTTCCACCATGATAACCAACGAGAACCCAACAAAACCCAACGGAGACCCCAAAAAACGTCAAAAACACCCCAAACAAGAACGGCATCACCCCCAAAACTGGAAGAAAATCCCCCAAAACCATAGATCCACCCCAAAGACACCCTAAACCTACCTGATGTTCTCCAAAACCCACAATTTACCCTTTTCCAACACGATGACCAACGAGAAGCCAACAGAACCCAACAGAGATCCCAAAAAACGTCAAAAACACCCCAAACAAGAACGGCATCGCCCCCAAAACTGGAAGAAAATCCCCCAAAACCATAGATCCACCCCAAAGACACCCTAAACCTACCTGATGTTCTCCAAAACCCACAATTTACCCTTTTCCAACACGATGACCAACGAGAACCCAACAAAACCCAACGGAGACCCCAAAAAACGTCAAAAACACCCCAAACAAGAACGGCATCACCACCAAAACTGGAAGAAAATCCCCAAAAACCATAGATCCACCCCAAAGACACCCTAAACCTACCTGATGTTCTCCAAAAACCACAATCCACACCTATTTAACATAATGACAAACAAGAACCCAACAAAACCTAATGGAGACACCAAAACACGTCAAAAACACCCCAAACAAGAACGGCATCACCACCAAAACTGGAAGAAAATACACCAAAACCATAGATCCACCCCAAAACCACCCTAAACCTACCTGATCTTCTCCAAAACCCACAATTTACCCTTTTCCACCATGATGACCAACGAGAACCAAACAAAACCCAACGGAGACCCCAAAACACTTCAAATACACCCCAAAAAAGAACAGGACCACGCCAAAAAATAGAAGAAAACCCCAAATACCATAGATCCACCCAAAGACACCCTAAACCTACCTGATGTTCTCCAAAACCCACAATTTAAGCTTTTCCACCATGATAACCAACGAGAACCCAACAAAACCCAACGGAGACCCCAAAAAACGTCAAAAACACCCCAAACAAGAACGGCATCACCACCAAAACTGGAAGAAAATCCCCCAAACCATAGATCCACCCCAAAGACACCCTAAACCTACCTGATGTTCTCCAAAAACCACAATCCACATCTATTTAACATAATGACAAACAAGAACCCAACAAAACCTAATGGAGACACCAAAACACGTCAAAAACACCCCAAACAAGAACGGCATCACCACCAAAACTGGAAGAAAATACACCAAAACCATAGATCCACCCCAAAACCACCCTAAACCTACCTGATCTTCTCCAAAACCCACAATTTACACTTTTCCACCATGATGACCAACGAGAACCAAACAAAACCCAACGGAGACCCCAAAACACTTCAAAATCACCCGAAGAAAGGAGAGGATCACTCCCCCAAAAAGAAGAAAACCCCAAATACCATGAATCCACGCGAAAACTCCCCCTAAACCTACCTGAAGTTCTCCAAAACCCACAATTTACACTTTTACAACACGATGACCAACGAGAACCCAACAAAACCCAACAGAGACCCCAAAAAACGTCAAAAACACCCCAAACAAGAACGGCATCACCACCAAAACTGGAAGAAAATCCCCCAAAACCATAGATCCACCCCCAAAACCACCCTAAAACTACCTGATGTTCTCCAAAACCCACAATCCATTCCTATTTAACATAATGACAAACAAGAACCCAACAAAACCTAATGGAGACCCCAAAACACGTAAAAAACACCCCAAAAAATATTGGCATCACCCCCAAAACTGGAAGAAAATACGCCAAAACCATAGATCCACCCCAAAACCACCCTAAACCTACCTGATGTTCTCCAAAACCCACAATTAACCCTTTTCCACCATGATAACAAACGAGAACCCAACAAAACCCAACGGAGACCCCAAAAAACGTCAAAAACACCCCAAACAAGAACGGCATCACCCCCAAAACTGGAAGAAAATCCCCCAAAACCATAGATCCACCCCAAAGACACCCTAAACCTATCTGATGTTCTCCAAAAACCACAATTTACCCTTTTCCAACACGATGACCAACGAGAACCCAACAGAACCCAACAGAGACCCCAAAAAACGTCAAAAACACCCCAAACAAGAACGGCATCACCACCAAAACTGGAAGAAAATCCCCCAAAACCATAGATCCACCCCAAAACCACCCTAAAACTACCTGATGTTCTCCAAAACCCACAATCCACTCCTATTTAACATAATGACAAACAAGAACCCAACAAAACCTAATGGAGACCCCAAAACACGTAAAAAACACCACAAAAAATAACGGCATCACCCCCAAAACTGGAAGAAAATACGCCAAAACCATAGATCCACCCCAAAACCACCCTAAACCTACCTGATGTTCTCCAAAATCCACAATTTACCCTTTTCCACCATGATAACCAACGAGAACCCAACAAAACCCAACGGAGACCCCAAAAAACGTCAAAAACACCCCAAACAAGAACGGCATCACCCCCAAAACTGGAAGAAAATCCCCCAAAACCATAGATCCACCCCAAAGACACCCTAAACCTACCTGATCTTCTCCAAAACCCACAATTTACCCTTTTCCAACACGATGACCAACGAGAACCCAACAGAACCCAACAGAGATCCCAAAAAACGTCAAAAACACCCCAAACAAGAACGGCATCGCCCCCAAAACTGGAAGAAAATCCCCCAAAACCATAGATCCACCCCAAAGACACCCTAAACCTACCTGATGTTCTCCAAAACCCACAATTTACACTTTTACAACACGATGACCAACGAGAACCCAACAGAACCCAACAGAGATCCCTAAAAACGTCAAAAACACCCCCAAACAAGAACGGCATCACCACCAAAACTGGAAGAAAATCCCCCAAAACCATAGATCCACCCCAAAGACACCCTAAACCTACCTGATGTTCTCCAAAAACCAAAATCCACACCTATTTAACATAATGACAAACAAGAACCCAACAAAACCTAATGGAGACACCAAAACACGTCAAAAACACCCCAAACAAGAAAAGGATCACCACCAAAACTGGAAGAAAATACACCAAAACCATAGATCCACCCCAAAACCACCCTAAACCTACCTGATCTTCTCCAAAACCCACAATTTACCCTTTTCCACCATGATGACCAACGAGAACCAAACAAAACCCAACGGAGACCCCAAAACACTTCAAATACACCCCAAAAAAGAACAGGATCACGCCAAAAAATAGAAGAAAACCCCAAATACCATAGATCCACCCCAAAGACACCCTAAACCTACCTGATGTTCTCCTAATCCCAAAGCACACTCCAAACCACCATAAAACACATTAGGAATTCAACGAAACGCAACGGAAACCCCAAAACACTTCAAAATCACCCGAAGAAAGGAGAGGATCACTCCCCCAAAAAGAAGAAAACCCCAAATACCATGAATCCACGCGAAAACTCCCCCTAAACCTACCTGAAGTTCTCCAAAACCCACAATTTACCCTTTTCCAACACGATGACCAACGAGAACCCAACAAAACCCAACAGAGACCCCAAAAAACGTCAAAAACACCCCAAACAAGAACGGCATCACCACCAAAACTGGAAGAAAATCCCCCAAAACCATAGATCCACCCCAAAACCACCCTAAACCTACCTGATGTTCTCCAAAACCCACAATCCATTCCTATTTAACATAATGACAAACAAGAACCCAACAAAACCTAATGGAGACCCCAAAACACGTAAAAAACACCCCAAAAAATATCGGCATCACCCCCAAAACTAGAAGAAAATACGCCAAAACCATAGATCCACCCCAAAACCACCCTAAACCTACCTGATGTTCTCCAAAACCCATAATTAACCCTTTTCCACCAAGATAACCAACGAGAACCCAAAAAAACCCAACAGAGACCCCAAAAAACGTCAAAAACACCCCAAACAAGAACGGCATCACCCCCAAAACTGGAAGAAAATCCCCCAAAACCATAGATCCACCCCAAAGACACCCTAAACCTATCTGATGTTCTCCAAAAACCACAATTTACCCTTTTCCAACACGATGACCAACGAGAACCCAACAGAACCCAACAGAGACCCCAAAAAACGTCAAAAACACCCCAAACAAGAACGGCATCACCCCCAAAACTGGAAGAAAATCCCCCAAAATCATAGATCCACGCCAAAACCACCCTAAAACTACCTGATGTTCTCCAAAACCCACAATCCACTCCTATTTAACATAATGACAAACAAGAACCCAACAAAACCTAATGGAGACCCCAAAACATGTAAAAAACACCCCAAAAAATATCGGCATCACCCCCAAAACTGGAAGAAAATACGCCAAAACCATAGATCCACCCCAAAACCACCCTAAACCTACCTGATGTTCTCCAAAACCCACAATTTACCCTTTTCCACCATGATAACCAACGAGAACCCAACAAAACCCAACGGAGACCCCAAAAAACGTCAAAAACACCCCAAACAAGAACGGCATCACCCCCAAAACTGGAAGAAAATCCCCCAAAACCATAGATCCACCCCAAAGACACCCTAAACCTATCTGATGTTCTCCAAAAACCACAATTTACCCTTTTCCAACACGATGACCAACGAGAACCCAACAGAACCCAACAGAGACCCCAAAAAACGTCAAAAACACCCCAAACAAGAACGGCATCACCACCAAAACTGGAAGAAAATCCCCCAAAACCATAGATCCACCCCAAAACCACCCTAAAACTACCTGATGTTCTCCAAAACCCACAATCCACTCCTATTTAACATAATGACAAACAAGAACCCAACAAAACCTAATGGAGACCCCAAAACACGTAAAAAACACCACAAAAAATAACGGCATCACCCCCAAAACTGGAAGAAAATACGCCAAAACCATAGATCCACCCCAAAACCACCCTAAACCTACCTGATGTTCTCCAAAATCCACAATTTACCCTTTTCCACCATGATAACCAACGAGAACCCAACAAAACCCAACGGAGACCCCAAAAAACGTCAAAAACACCCCAAACAAGAACGGCATCACCCCCAAAACTGGAAGAAAATCCCCCAAAACCATAGATCCACCCCAAAGACACCCTAAACCTACCTGATGTTCTCCAAAACCCACAATTTACCCTTTTCCAACACGATGACCAACGAGAAGCCAACAGAACCCAACAGAGATCCCAAAAAACGTCAAAAACACCCCAAACAAGAACGGCATCGCCCCCAAAACTGGAAGAAAATCCCCCAAAACCATAGATCCACCCCAAAGACACCCTAAACCTACCTGATGTTCTCCAAAACCCACAATTTACCCTTTCCAACACGATGACCAACGAGAACCCAACAAAACCCAACGGAGACCCCAAAAAACGTCAAAAACACCCCAAACAAGAACGGCATCACCACCAAAACTGGAAGAAAATCCCCAAAAACCATAGATCCACCCCAAAGACACCCTAAACCTACCTGATGTTCTCCAAAAACCACAATCCACACCTATTTAACATAATGACAAACAAGAACCCAACAAAACCTAATGGAGACACCAAAACACGTCAAAAACACCCCAAACAAGAACGGCATCACCACCAAAACTGGAAGAAAATACACCAAAACCATAGATCCACCCCAAAACCACCCTAAACCTACCTGATCTTCTCCAAAACCCACAATTTACCCTTTTCCACCATGATGACCAACGAGAACCAAACAAAACCCAACGGAGACCCCAAAACACTTCAAATAAACCCCAAAAAAGAACAGGACCACGCCAAAAAAATAGAAGAAAACCCCAAATACCATAGATCCACCCCAAAGACACCCTAAACCTACCTGATGTTCTCCAAAACCCACAATTTAAGCTTTTCCACCATGATAACCAACGAGAACCCAACAAAACCCAACGGAGACCCCAAAAAACGTCAAAAACACCCCAAACAAGAACGGCATCACCCCCAAAACTGGAAGAAAATCCCCCAAAACCATAGATCCACCCCAAAGACACCCTAAACCTACCTGATGTTCTCCAAAAACCACAATCCACATCTATTTAACATAATGACAAACAAGAACCCAACAAAACCTAATGGAGACACCAAAACACGTCAAAAACACCCCAAACAAGAACGGCATCACCACCAAAACTGGAAGAAAATACACCAAAACCATAGATCCACCCCAAAACCACCCTAAACCTACCTGATCTTCTCCAAAACCCACAATTTACACTTTTCCACCATGATGACCAACGAGAACCAAACAAAACCCAACGGAGACCCCAAAACACTTCAAAATCACCCGAAGAAAGGAGAGGATCACTCCCCCAAAAAGAAGAAAACCCCAAATACCATGAATCCACGCGAAAACTCCCCCTAAACCTACCTGAAGTTCTCCAAAACCCACAATTTACACTTTTACAACACGATGACCAACGAGAACCCAACAAAACCCAACAGAGACCCCAAAAAACGTCAAAAACACCCCAAACAAGAACGGCATCACCACCAAAACTGGAAGAAAATCCCCCAAAACCATAGATCCACCCCAAAACCACCCTAAACCTACCTGATGTTCTCCAAAACCCACAATCCATTCCTATTTAACATAATGACAAACAAGAACCCAACAAAACCTAATGGAGACCCCAAAACACGTAAAAAACACCCCAAAAAATATCGGCATCACCCCCAAAACTAGAAGAAAATACGCCAAAACCATAGATCCACCCCAAAACCACCCTAAACCTACCTGATGTTCTCCAAAACCCACAATTAACACTTTTCCACCAAGATAACCAACGAGAACCCAACAAAACCCAACAGAGACCCCAAAAAACGTCAAAAACACCCCAAACAAGAACGGCATCACCCCCAAAACTGGAAGAAAATCCCCCAAAACCATAGATCCACCCCAAAGACACCCTAAACCTACCTGATGTTCTCCAAAAACCACAATTTACCCTTTTCCAACACGATGACCAACGAGAACCCAACAGAACCCAACAGAGATCCCAAAAAACGTCAAAAACACCCCAAACAAGAACGGCATCACCCCCAAAACTGGAAGAAAATCCCCCAAAATCATAGATCCACGCCAAAACCACCCTAAAACTACCTGATGTTCTCCAAAACCCACAATCCACTCCTATTTAACATAATGACAAACAAGAACCCAACAAAACCTAATGGAGACCCCAAAACATGTAAAAAACACCCCAAAAAATATCGGCATCACCCCCAAAACTGGAAGAAAATACGCCAAAACCATAGATCCACCCCAAAACCACCCTAAACCTACCTGATGTTCTCCAAAACCCACAATTTACCCTTTTCCACCATGATAACCAACGAGAACCCAACAAAACCCAACGGAGACCCCAAAAAACGTCAAAAACACCCCAAACAAGAACGGCATCACCCCCAAAACTGGAAGAAAATCCCCCAAAACCATAGATCCACCCCAAAGACACCCTAAACCTATCTGATGTTCTCCAAAAACCACAATTTACCCTTTTCCAACACGATGACCAACGAGAACCCAACAGAACCCAACAGAGACCCCAAAAAACGTCAAAAACACCCCAAACAAGAACGGCATCACCACCAAAACTGGAAGAAAATCCCCCAAAACCATAGATCCACCCCAAAACCACCCTAAAACTACCTGATGTTCTCCAAAACCCACAATCCACTCCTATTTAACATAATGACAAACAAGAACCCAACAAAACCTAATGGAGACCCCAAAACACGTAAAAAACACCACAAAAAATATCGGCATCACCCCCCAAAACTGGAAGAAAATACGCCAAAACCATAGATCCACCCCAAAACCACCCTAAACCTACCTGATGTTCTCCAAAATCCACAATTTACCCTTTTCCACCATGATAACCAACGAGAACCCAACAAAACCCAACGGAGACCCCAAAAAACGTCAAAAACACCCCAAACAAGAACGGCATCACCCCCAAAACTGGAAGAAAATCCCCCAAAACCATAGATCCACCCCAAAGACACCCTAAACCTACCTGATGTTCTCCAAAACCCACAATTTACCCTTTTCCAACACGATGACCAACGAGAAGCCAACAGAACCCAACAGAGATCCCAAAAAACGTCAAAAACACCCCAAACAAGAATGGCATCGCCCCCAAAACTGGAAGAAAATCCCCCAAAACCATAGATCCACCCCAAAGACACCCTAAACCTACCTGATGTTCTCCAAAACCCACAATTTACCCTTTTCCACCATGATGACCAACGAGAACCCAACAAAACCCAACGGAGACCCCAAAAAACGTCAAAAACACCCCAAACAAGAACGGCATCACCACCAAAACTGGAAGAAAATCCCCAAAAACCATAGATCCACCCCAAAGACACCCTAAACCTACCTGATGTTCTCCAAAAACCACAATCCACACCTATTTAACATAATGACAAACAAGAACCCAACAAAACCTAATGGAGACACCAAAACACGTCAAAAACACCCCAAACAAGAACGGCATCACCACCAAAACTGGAAGAAAATACACCAAAACCATAGATCCACCCCAAAACCACCCTAAACCTACCTGATCTTCTCCAAAACCCACAATTTACCCTTTTCCACCATGATGACCAACGAGAACCAAACAAAACCCAACGGAGACCCCAAAACACTTCAAATACACCCCAAAAAAGAACAGGACCACGCCAAAAAATAGAAGAAAACCCCAAATACCATAGATCCACCCCAAAGACACCCTAAACCTACCTGATGTTCTCCAAAACCCACAATTTAAGCTTTTCCACCATGATAACCAACGAGAACCCAACAAAACCCAACGGAGACCCCAAAAAACGTCAAAAACACCCCAAACAAGAACGGCATCACCACCAAAACTGGAAGAAAATCCCCCAAAACCATAGATCCACCCCAAAGACACCCTAAACCTACCTGATGTTCTCCAAAAACCACAATCCACATCTATTTAACATAATGACAAACAAGAACCCAACAAAACCTAATGGAGACACCAAAACACGTCAAAAACACCCCAAACAAGAACGGCATCACCACCAAAACTGGAAGAAAATACACCAAAACCATAGATCCACCCCAAAACCACCCTAAACCTACCTGATCTTCTCCAAAACCCACAATTTACACTTTTCCACCATGATGACCAACGAGAACCAAACAAAACCCAACGGAGACCCCAAAACACTTCAAAATCACCCGAAGAAAGGAGAGGATCACTCCCCCAAAAAGAAGAAAACCCCAAATACCATGAATCCACGCGAAAACTCCCCCTAAACCTACCTGAAGTTCTCCAAAACCCACAATTTACACTTTTACAACACGATGACCAACGAGAACCCAACAAAACCCAACAGAGACCCCAAAAAACGTCAAAAACACCCCAAACAAGAACGGCATCACCACCAAAACTGGAAGAAAATCCCCCAAAACCATAGATCCACCCCAAAACCACCCTAAACCTACCTGATGTTCTCCAAAACCCACAATCCATTCCTATTTAACATAATGACAAACAAGAACCCAACAAAACCTAATGGAGACCCCAAAACACGTAAAAAACACCCCAAAAAATATTGGCATCACCCCCAAAACTGGAAGAAAATACGCCAAAACCATAGATCCACCCCAAAACCACCCTAAACCTACCTGATGTTCTCCAAAACCCACAATTAACCCTTTTCCACCAAGATAACCAACGAGAACCCAACAAAACCCAACGGAGACCCCAAAAAACGTCAAAAACACCCCAAACAAGAACGGCATCACCCCCAAAACTGGAAGAAAATCCCCCAAAACCATAGATCCACCCCAAAGACACCCTAAACCTATCTGATGTTCTCCAAAAACCACAATTTACCCTTTTCCAACACGATGACCAACGAGAACCCAACAGAACCCAACAGAGACCCCAAAAAACGTCAAAAACACCCCAAACAAGAACGGCATCACCACCAAAACTGGAAGAAAATCCCCCAAAACCATAGATCCACCCCAAAACCACCCTAAAACTACCTGATGTTCTCCAAAACCCACAATCCGCTCCTATTTAACATAATGACAAACAAGAACCCAACAAAACCTAATGGAGACCCCAAAACACGTAAAAAACACCACAAAAAATAACGGCATCACCCCCAAAACTGGAAGAAAATACGCCAAAACCATAGATCCACCCCAAAACCACCCTAAACCTACCTGATGTTCTCCAAAACCCACAATTAACCCTTTTCCACCAAGATAACCAACGAGAACCCAACAAAACCCAACGGAGACCCCAAAAAACGTCAAAAACACCCCAAACAAGAACGGCATCACCCCCAAAACTGGAAGAAAATCCCCCAAAACCATAGATCCACCCCAAAGACACACTAAACCTACCTGATCTTCTCCAAAACCCACAATTTACCCTTTTCCAACACGATGACCAACGAGAACCCAACAGAACCCAACAGAGATCCCAAAAAACGTCAAAAACACCCCAAACAAGAACGGCATCACCCCCAAAACTGGAAGAAAATCCCCCAAAACCATAGATCCACCCCAAAGACACCCTAAACCTACCTGATGTTCTCCAAAACCCACAATTTACACTTTTACAACACGATGACCAACGAGAACCCAACAGAACCCAACAGAGATCCCTAAAAACGTCAAAAACACCCCAAACAAGAACGGCATCACCACCAAAACTGGAAGAAAATCCCCCAAAACCATAGATCCACCCCAAAGACACCCTAAACCTACCTGATGTTCTCCAAAAACCAAAATCCACACCTATTTAACATAATGACAAACAAGAACCCAACAAAACCTAATGGAGACACCAAAACACGTCAAAAACACCCCAAACAAGAAAAGGATCACCACCAAAACTGGAAGAAAATACACCAAAACCATAGATCCACCCCAAAACCACCCTAAACCTACCTGATCTTCTCCAAAACCCACAATTTACCCTTTTCCACCATGATGACCAACGAGAACCAAACAAAACCCAACGGAGACCCCAAAACACTTCAAATACACCCCAAAAAAGAACAGGATCACGCCAAAAAATAGAAGAAAACCCCAAATACCATAGATCCACCCCAAAGACACCCTAAACCTACCTGATGTTCTCCTAATCCCAAAGCACACTCCAAACCACCATAAAACACATTAGGAATTCAACGAAACGCAACGGAAACCCCAAAACACTTCAAAATCACCCGAAGAAAGGAGAGGATCACTCCCCCAAAAAGAAGAAAACCCCAAATACCATGAATCCACGCGAAAACTCCCCCTAAACCTACCTGAAGTTCTCCAAAACCCACAATTTACCCTTTTCCAACACGATGACCAACGAGAACCCAACAAAACCCAACAGAGACCCCAAAAAACGTCAAAAACACCCCAAACAAGAACGGCATCACCACCAAAACTGGAAGAAAATCCCCCAAAACCATAGATCCACCCCAAAACCACCCTAAACCTACCTGATGTTCTCCAAAACCCACAATCCATTCCTATTTAACATAATGACAAACAAGAACCCAACAAAACCTAATGGAGACCCCAAAACACGTAAAAAACACCCCAAAAAATATCGGCATCACCCCCAAAACTAGAAGAAAATACGCCAAAACCATAGATCCACCCCAAAACCACCCTAAACCTACCTGATGTTCTCCAAAACCCACAATTAACACTTTTCCACCAAGATAACCAACGAGAACCCAACAAAACCCAACAGAGACCCCAAAAAACGTCAAAAACACCCCAAACAAGAACGGCATCACCCCCAAAACTGGAAGAAAATCCCCCAAAACCATAGATCCACCCCAAAGACACCCTAAACCTACCTGATGTTCTCCAAAAACCACAATTTACCCTTTTCCAACACGATGACCAACGAGAACCCAACAGAACCCAACAGAGATCCCAAAAAACGTCAAAAACACCCCAAACAAGAACGGCATCACCCCCAAAACTGGAAGAAAATCCCCCAAAATCATAGATCCACGCCAAAACCACCCTAAAACTACCTGATGTTCTCCAAAACCCACAATCCACTCCTATTTAACATAATGACAAACAAGAACCCAACAAAACCTAATGGAGACCCCAAAACATGTAAAAAACACCCCAAAAAATATCGGCATCACCCCCAAAACTGGAAGAAAATACGCCAAAACCATAGATCCACCCCAAAACCACCCTAAACCTACCTGATGTTCTCCAAAACCCACAATTTACCCTTTTCCACCATGATAACCAACGAGAACCCAACAAAACCCAACAGAGACCCCAAAAAACGTCAAAAACACCCCAAACAAGAACGGCATCGCCCCCAAAACTGGAAGAAAATCCCCCAAAACCATAGATCCACCCCAAAGACACCCTAAACCTTTCTGATGTTCTCCAAAAACCACAATTTACCCTTTTCCAACACGATGACCAACGAGAACCCAACAGAACCCAACAGAGACCCCAAAAAACGTCAAAAACACCCCAAACAAGAACGGCATCACCACCAAAACTGGAAGAAAATCCCCCAAAACCATAGATCCACCCCAAAACCACCCTAAAACTACCTGATGTTCTCCAAAACCCACAATCCACTCCTATTTAACATAATGACAAACAAGAACCCAACAAAACCTAATGGAGACCCCAAAACACGTAAAAAACACCACAAAAAATAACGGCATCACCCCCAAAACTGGAAGAAAATACGCCAAAACCATAGATCCACCCCAAAACCACCCTAAACCTACCTGATGTTCTCCAAAATCCACAATTTACCCTTTTCCACCATGATAACCAACGAGAACCCAACAAAACCCAACGGAGACCCCAAAAAACGTCAAAAACACCCCAAACAAGAACGGCATCACCCCCAAAACTGGAAGAAAATCCCCCAAAACCATAGATCCACCCCAAAGACACCCTAAACCTACCTGATGTTCTCCAAAACCCACAATTTACCCTTTTCCAACACGATGACCAACGAGAACCCAACAGAACCCAACAGAGATCCCAAAAAACGTCAAAAACACCCCAAACAAGAACGGCATCGCCCCCAAAACTGGAAGAAAATCCCCCAAAACCATAGATCCACCCCAAAGACACCCTAAACCTACCTGATGTTCTCCAAAACCCACAATTTACCCTTTTCCAACACGATGACCAACGAGAACCCAACAAAACCCAACGGAGACCCCAAAAAACGTCAAAAACACCCCAAACAAGAACGGCATCACCACCAAAACTGGAAGAAAATCCCCAAAAACCATAGATCCACCCCAAAGACACCCTAAACCTACCTGATGTTCTCCAAAAACCACAATCCACACCTATTTAACATAATGACAAACAAGAACCCAACAAAACCTAATGGAGACACCAAAACACGTCAAAAACACCCCAAACAAGAACGGCATCACCACCAAAACTGGAAGAAAATACACCAAAACCATAGATCCACCCCAAAACCACCCTAAACCTACCTGATCTTCTCCAAAACCCACAATTTACCCTTTTCCACCATGATGACCAACGAGAACCAAACAAAACCCAACGGAGACCCCAAAACACTTCAAATACACCCCAAAAAAGAACAGGACCACGCCAAAAAATAGAAGAAAACCCCAAATACCATAGATCCACCCCAAAGACACCCTAAACCTACCTGATGTTCTCCAAAACCCACAATTTAAGCTTTTCCACCATGATAACCAACGAGAACCCAACAAAACCCAACGGAGACCCCAAAAAACGTCAAAAACACCCCAAACAAGAACGGCATCACCACCAAAACTGGAAGAAAATCCCCCAAAACCATAGATCCACCCCAAAGACACCCTAAACCTACCTGATGTTCTCCAAAAACCACAATCCACATCTATTTAACATAATGACAAACAAGAACCCAACAAAACCTAATGGAGACACCAAAACACGTCAAAAACACCCCAAACAAGAACGGCATCACCACCAAAACTGGAAGAAAATACACCAAAACCATAGATCCACCCCAAAACCACCCTAAACCTACCTGATCTTCTCCAAAACCCACAATTTACACTTTTCCACCATGATGACCAACGAGAACCAAACAAAACCCAACGGAGACCCCAAAACACTTCAAAATCACCCGAAGAAAGGAGAGGATCACTCCCCCAAAAAGAAGAAAACCCCAAATACCATGAATCCACGCGAAAACTCCCCCTAAACCTACCTGAAGTTCTCCAAAACCCACAATTTACACTTTTACAACACGATGACCAACGAGAACCCAACAAAACCCAACAGAGACCCCAAAAAACGTCAAAAACACCCCAAACAAGAACGGCATCACCACCAAAACTGGAAGAAAATCCCCCAAAACCATAGATCCACCCCAAAACCACCCTAAACCTACCTGATGTTCTCCAAAACCCACAATCCATTCCTATTTAACATAATGACAAACAAGAACCCAACAAAACCTAATGGAGACCCCAAAACACGTAAAAAACACCCCAAAAAATATCGGCATCACCCCCAAAACTAGAAGAAAATACGCCAAAACCATAGATCCACCCCAAAACCACCCTAAACCTACCTGATGTTCTCCAAAACCCACAATTAACCCTTTTCCACCAAGATAACCAACGAGAACCCAACAAAACCCAACAGAGACCCCAAAAAACGTCAAAAACACCCCAAACAAGAACGGCATCACCCCCAAAACTGGAAGAAAATCCCCCAAAACCATAGATCCACCCCAAAGACACCCTAAACCTACCTGATGTTCTCCAAAAACCACAATTTACCCTTTTCCAACACGATGACCAACGAGAACCCAACAGAACCCAACAGAGATCCCAAAAAACGTCAAAAACACCCCAAACAAGAACGGCATCACCCCCAAAACTGGAAGAAAATCCCCCAAAATCATAGATCCACGCCAAAACCACCCTAAAACTACCTGATGTTCTCCAAAACCCACAATCCACTCCTATTTAACATAATGACAAACAAGAACCCAACAAAACCTAATGGAGACCCCAAAACATGTAAAAAACACCCCAAAAAATATCGGCATCACCCCCAAAACTGGAAGAAAATACGCCAAAACCATAGATCCACCCCAAAACCACCCTAAACCTACCTGATCTTCTCCAAAACCCACAATTTACCCTTTTCCACCATGATAACCAACGAGAACCCAACAAAACCCAACGGAGACCCCAAAAAACGTCAAAAACACCCCAAACAAGAACGGCATCACCCCCAAAACTGGAAGAAAATCCCCCAAAACCATAGATCCACCCCAAAGACACCCTAAACCTATCTGATGTTCTCCAAAAACCACAATTTACCCTTTTCCAACACGATGACCAACGAGAACCCAACAGAACCCAACAGAGACCCCAAAAAACGTCAAAAACACCCCAAACAAGAACGGCATCACCACCAAAACTGGAAGAAAATCCCCCAAAACCATAGATCCACCCCAAAACCACCCTAAAACTACCTGATGTTCTCCAAAACCCACAATCCACTCCTATTTAACATAATGACAAACAAGAACCCAACAAAACCTAATGGAGACCCCAAAACACGTAAAAAACACCACAAAAAATATCGGCATCACCCCCAAAACTGGAAGAAAATACGCCAAAACCATAGATCCACCCCAAAACCACCCTAAACCTACCTGATGTTCTCCAAAATCCACAATTTACCCTTTTCCACCATGATAACCAACGAGAACCCAACAAAACCCAACGGAGACCCCAAAAAACGTCAAAAAACACCCCAAACAAGAACGGCATCACCCCCAAAACTGGAAGAAAATCCCCCAAAACCATAGATCCACCCCAAAGACACCCTAAACCTACCTGATGTTCTCCAAAACCCACAATTTACCCTTTTCCAACACGATGACCAACGAGAAGCCAACAGAACCCAACAGAGATCCCAAAAAACGTCAAAAACACCCCAAACAAGAATGGCATCGCCCCCAAAACTGGAAGAAAATCCCCCAAAACCATAGATCCACCCCAAAGACACCCTAAACCTACCTGATGTTCTCCAAAACCCACAATTTACCCTTTTCCAACACGATGACCAACGAGAACCCAACAAAACCCAACGGAGACCCCAAAAAACGTCAAAAACACCCCAAACAAGAACGGCATCACCACCAAAACTGGAAGAAAATCCCCAAAAACCATAGATCCACCCCAAAGACACCCTAAACCTACCTGATGTTCTCCAAAAACCACAATCCACACCTATTTAACATAATGACAAACAAGAACCCAACAAAACCTAATGGAGACACCAAAACACGTCAAAAAACACCCCAAACAAGAACGGCATCACCACCAAAACTGGAAGAAAATACACCAAAACCATAGATCCACCCCAAAACCACCCTAAACCTACCTGATCTTCTCCAAAACCCACAATTTACCCTTTTCCACCATGATGACCAACGAGAACCAAACAAAACCCAACGGAGACCCCAAAACACTTCAAATACACCCCAAAAAAGAACAGGACCACGCCAAAAAATAGAAGAAAACCCCAAATACCATAGATCCACCCCAAAGACACCCTAAACCTACCTGATGTTCTCCAAAACCCACAATTTAAGCTTTTCCACCATGATAACCAACGAGAACCCAACAAAACCCAACGGAGACCCCAAAAAACGTCAAAAACACCCCAAACAAGAACGGCATCACCACCAAAACTGGAAGAAAATCCCCCAACCATAGATCCACCCCAAAGACACCCTAAACCTACCTGATGTTCTCCAAAAACCACAATCCACATCTATTTAACATAATGACAAACAAGAACCCAACAAAACCTAATGGAGACACCAAAACACGTCAAAAACACCCCAAACAAGAACGGCATCACCACCAAAACTGGAAGAAAATACACCAAAACCATAGATCCACCCCAAAACCACCCTAAACCTACCTGATCTTCTCCAAAACCCACAATTTACACTTTTCCACCATGATGACCAACGAGAACCAAACAAAACCCAACGGAGACCCCAAAACACTTCAAAATCACCCGAAGAAAGGAGAGGATCACTCCCCCAAAAAGAAGAAAACCCCAAATACCATGAATCCACGCGAAAACTCCCCCTAAACCTACCTGAAGTTCTCCAAAACCCACAATTTACACTTTTACAACACGATGACCAACGAGAACCCAACAAAACCCAACAGAGACCCCAAAAAACGTCAAAAACACCCCAAACAAGAACGGCATCACCACCAAAACTGGAAGAAAATCCCCCAAAACCATAGATCCACCCCAAAACCACCCTAAACCTACCTGATGTTCTCCAAAACCCACAATCCATTCCTATTTAACATAATG
>NW_028181068.1:0-49065 GCF_964211825.1 Aythya ferina
GGGTTTTCCATTGGTCATCGTGTTGTAAAAGGGTAAATTGTGGGTTTTGGAGAAGATCAGGTAGGTTTAGGGTGGTTTTGGGGTGGATCTATGGTTTTGGGGGATTTTCTTCCAGTTTTGGGGGTGATCCCGTTCTTGTTTGGGGTGTTTTTTAAGGCTTTTGGGGTCTCTGTTGGGTTTTGTTGGGTTCTCGTTGGTCATCATGGTGGAAAAGTGTAAATTGTGGGTTTTGGAAAACATCAGGTAGGTTTAGGGTGGTTTTGGGGTGGATCTATGGTTTTGGGGGATTTTCTTGCAGTTTTGGGGGTGATGCCGATATTTTTGTGGGGTGTTTTTGACGTGTTTTGCGGTCTCTGTTTGGTTTTGTTGTGTTCTTGTTGGTCATTATGTTAAATAGGTGTGGATTTTGGGTTTTGGAGAACATCAGGTAGGTTTAGGGTGGTTTTGGGTTTGATCTATGGTTTTGGCGTATTTTCTTCCAGTTTTGGGGGTGATGCCATTCTTGTTTGGGGTGTTTTTAAAGGTTTTTTTGGGTCTCTGTTTGGTTTTGTTGGGTTCTCGTTGGTCATCATGGTGGAAAAGGGTAAATTGTGGGTTTTGTAGAACATCAGGTAGGTTTAGGGTGGTTTTGGGGGTGGATCTATGGTTTTGGGGGATTTTCTTCCAGTTTTGGGGGTGATGCCGATATTTTTTGGGGTGTTTTTGACGTGTTTTGGGGTCTCCTTTGGGTTTTGTTGTGTTCTTGTTGGTCATTATGTTAAATAGGAGTGGGATTGTGGGTTTTGGAGAAGATCAGGTAGGTTTAGGGTGGTTTTGGGGTGGATCTATGGTTTTGGCGTATTTTCTTCCTGATTTGGGGGTGATGCCGATATTTTTTGGGGTGTTTTTGACGTGTTTTGGGGTCTCCGTTGTGTTTCATTGGGTTTTCCATGGTCATCGTGTTGTAAAAGGGTAAATTGTGGGTTTTGGAGAACTTCAGGTAGCTTTAGGGGGAGTTTTCACGTGGATTCATGGTATTTGGGGTTTTCTTCTTTTTGGGGGAGTGATCCCTCTCCTTTCTTCGGGTGATTTTGAAGTGTTTTGGGTTTCCGTTGTGTTTCGTTGAGTTCCTAATGTGTTTTATGGTGGTTGGGAGTGTGCTTTGGGATTAGGAGAACATCAGGTAGGTTTAGGGTGTCTTTGAGGTGGATCTATGGTATTTGGGGTTTTCTTCTATTTTTTGGCGTGATCCTGTTCTTTTTTTTTGGTGTATTTGACGTGTTTTGGGGTCTCCGTTGGGTTTTGTTGTGTTCCTGTTGGTCTTTATGTTAAATAGGTGTGGATTGTGGGTTTTGGAGAAGATCAGGTAGGTTTAGGGTGGTTTTGGGGTGGATCTATGGTTTTGGGGGATTTTCTTCCAGTTTTGGGGGTGATCCCGTTCTTGTTTGGGGTGTTTTTTAGGCTTTTGGGGTCTCTGTTGGGTTTTGTTGGGTTCTCGTTGGTCATCATGGTGGAAAAGTGTAAATTGTGGGTTTTGGAGAAGATCAGGTAGGTTTAGGGTGGTTTTGGGTTGGATCTATGGTTTTGGGGGATTTTCTTCCAGTTTTGGGGGTGATGCCGATATTTTTGGGGGTGTTTTTGATGTTTTTTGGGGTCTCCGTTGGGTTTTGTTGTGTTCTTGTTGGTCATTATGTTAAATAGGTGTGGATTGTGGGTTTTGGAGAACATCAGGTAGGTTAGGGTGGTTTTGGGTTTGATCTATGGTTTTGGCGTATTTTCTTCCAGTTTTGGGGGTGATGCCGATATTTTTTGGGGTGTTTTTGACGTGTTTTGGGGTCTCCGTTGTGTTTCATTGGGTTTTCCATGGTCATTTTTTTGGAAAAGTGTAAATTGTGGGTTTTGGAGAACATCAGGTAGGTTTAGGGTGGTTTGGGGTGGATCTATGGTTTTGGGGGATTTTCTTCCAGTTTTGGGGGTGATCCCGTTCTTGTTTGGGGTGTTTTTTAAGGTTTTTGGGGTCTCTGTTGGGTTTTGTTGGGTTCTCGTTGGTCATCATGGTGGAAAAGGGTAAATTGTGGGTTTTGGAGAACATCAGGTAGGTTTAGGGTGGTTTTGGGGTGGATCTATGGTATTCAGTTTTTTTTTTTGTTTGGTGGGGGGGGGTGGGGGGATGATCCTGGGCTTTTTGTGTTGGTTTTGACGTGTTTTGGGGTCTCCGTTGTGTTTCATTGGGTTTTCCATGGTCATCGTGTTGTAAAAGGGTAAGTTGTGGGTTTTGGAGAACTTCAGGTAGGTTTAGGGGGAGTTTTCACGTGGATTCATGGTATTTGGGGTTTTCTTCTTTTTGGGGGAGTGATCCTCTCCTTTCTTCGGGTGATTTTGAAGTGTTTTGGGGTTTCCGTTGCGTTTCGTTGAGTTCCTAATGTGTTTTATGGTGGTTGGGAGTGTGCTTTGGGATTAGGAGAACATCAGGTAGGTTTAGGGTGTCTTTGGGGTGGATCTATGGTATTTGGGGTTTTCTTCTATTTTTTGGCGTGATCCTGTTCTTTTTTTTTGGGTGTATTTGACGTGTTTTGGGGTCTCCGTTGGGTTTTGTTGTGTTCCTGTTGGTCTTTATGTTAAATAGGTGTGGATTGTGGGTTTTGGAGAACTTCAGGTAGGTTTAGGGTGGTTTTGGGGTGGATCTATGGTTTTGGCGTATTTTCTTCCAGTTTTGGGGGTGATGCCTTTCTTGTTTGGGGTGTGTTTGACGTTTTTTGAGGTCTCTGTTTGGTTTTGTTGGGTTCTCGTTGGTCATCATGGTGGAAAAGTGTACATTGTGGGTTTTGGAGAAGATCAGGTAGGTTTAGGGTGGTTTTGGGTTGGATCTATGGTTTTGGGGGATTTTCTTCCAGTTTTGGGGGTGATGCCGATATTTTTTGGGGTGTTTTTGACGTGTTTTGCGGTCTCTGTTTGGTTTTGTTTGTGTTCTTGTTGGTCATTATGTTAAATAGGTGTGGATTGTGGGTTTTGGAGAACATCAGGTAGGTTTAGGGTGGTTTTGGGGTGGATCTATGGTTTTGGGGGATTTTCTTCCAGATTTGGGGGTGATGCCAATATTTTTTGTGGCTGTTTTTGACGTGTTTTGGATCTCTGTTGGGTTTATTTGCGTTCTCATTGGTCATCATGGTGGAAAAGTGTACATTGTGGGTTTTGCAGAACATCAGGTAGGTTTAGGGTGTCTTTGGGGTGGATCTATGTTATTTGGGGTTTTCTACTATTTTTTGGCATGAACCTGTTCTTTTTTAAGGTGTTTTTGATGTTTTTTGGGGTCTCCGTTGGGTTTTGTTGTGTTCTTGTTGGTCATTATGTTAAATAGGAGTGGATTGTGGGTTTTGGAGAAGATCAGGTAGGTTTAGGGTGGTTTTGGGGTGGATCTATGGTTTTGGCGTATTTTCTTCCAGTTTTGGGGGTGATGCCGATATTTTTTGGGGTGTTTTTGACGTGTTTTGGGGTCTCCGTTGTGTTTCATTGGGTTTTCCATGGTCATTTTTTTGGAAAAGTGTAAATTGTGGGTTTTGGAGAACATCAGGTAGGTTTAGGGTGGTTTTGGGTGGATCTATGGTTTTGGGGATTTTCTTGCAGTTTTGGGGGTGATCCCGTTCTTGTTTGGGGTGTTTTTTAAGGTTTTTGGGGTCTCTGTTGGGTTTTGTTGGGTTCTCGTTGGTCATCATGGTGGAAAAGTGTAAATTGTGGGTTTTGGAGAAGATCAGGTAGGTTTAGGGTGGTTTTGGGGTGGATCTATGGTATTCAGTTTTTTTTTTTTGCTTTGGGTGGGGGGGGGGGGGGATGATCCTGGGCTTTTTGTGTTGTTTTTGACGTGTTTTGGGGTCTCCGTTGTGTTTCATTGGGTTTTCCATGGTCATCGTGTTGTAAAAGGGTAAATTGTGGGTTTTGGAGAACTTCAGGTAGGTTTAGGGGGAGTTTTCACGTGGATTCATGGTATTTGGGGTTTTCTTCTTTTTGGGGGAGTGATCCTCTCCTTTCTTCGGGTGATTTTGAAGTGTTTTGGGGTTTCCGTTGCGTTTCGTTGAGTTCCTAATGTGTTTTATGGTGGTTGGGAGTGTGCTTTGGGATTAGGAGAACATCAGGTAGGTTTAGGGTGTCTTTGAGGTGGATCTATGGTATTTGGGGTTTTCTTCTATTTTTTGGCGTGATCCTGTTCTTTTTTTTTGGGTGTATTTGACGTGTTTTGGGGTCTCCGTTGGGTTTTGTTGTGTTCCTGTTGGTCTTTATGTTAAATAGGTGTGGATTGTGGGTTTTGGAGAAGATCAGGTAGGTTTAGGGTGGTTTTGGGGTGGATCTATGGTTTTGGGGATTTTCTTCCAGTTTTGGGGGTGATCCCGTTCTTGTTTGGGGTGTTTTTTAAGGCTTTTGGGGTCTCTGTTGGGTTTTGTTGGGTTCTCGTTGGTCATCATGGTGGAAAAGGGTAAATTGTGGGTTCTGGAAAAGATCAGGTAGGTTTAGGGTGGTTTTGGGGTGGATCTATGGTTTTGGGGGATTTTCTTCCAGTTTTGGGGGTGATGCCGATATTTTTTGGGGTGTTTTTGACGTGTTTTGCGGTCTCTGTTTGGTTTTGTTGTGTTCTTGTTGGTCATTATGTTAAATAGGTGTGGATTGTGGGTTTTGGAGAACATCAGGTAGGTTTAGGGTGGTTTTGGGTTTGATCTATGGTTTTGGCGTATTTTCTTCCAGTTTTGGGGGTGATGCCATTCTTGTTTGGGGTGTTTTTAAAGGTTTTTTGGGTCTCTGTTTGGTTTTGTTGGGTTCTCGTTGGTCATCATGGTGGAAAAGGGTAAATTGTGGGTTTTGGAGAACATCAGGTAGGTTTAGGGTGGTTTTGGAGTTGATCTATGGTTTTGGGGGATTTTCTTCCAGTTTTGGGGGTGATGCCGATATTTTTTGGGGTGTTTTTGACGTGTTTTGGGGTCTCCGTTGGGTTTTGTTTTGTTCTTGTTGGTCATTATGTTAAATAGGAGTGGATTGTGGGTTTTGGAGAAGATCAGGTAGGTTTAGGGTGGTTTTGGGGTGGATCTATGGTTTTGGCGTATTTTCTTCCAGATTTGGGGTGATGCCGATATTTTTTGGGGTGTTTTTGACGTGTTTTGGGGTCTCCGTTGTGTTTCATTGGGTTTTCCATGGTCATCGTGTTGTAAAAGGGTAAATTGTGGGTTTTGGAGAAGATCAGGTAGGTTTAGGGTGGTTTTGGGGTGGATCTATGGTTTTGGGGGATTTTCTTCCAGTTTTGGGGTGATCCCGTTCTTGTTTGGGGTGTTTTTTAAGGTTTTTGGGTCTCTGTTTGGTTTTGTTGGGTTCTCGTTGGTCATCATGGTGGAAAAGGGTAAATTGTGGGTTTTGGAGAAGATCAGGTAGGTTTAGGGTGGTTTTGGGGTGGATCTATGGTATTCAGTTTTTTTTTTTTGTTTTGGGTGGGGGGGGGGGGGATGATCCTGGGCTTTTTGTGTTGTTTTTGACGTGTTTTGGGGTCTCCGTTGTGTTTCATTGGGTTTTCCATGGTCATCGTGTTGTAAAAGGGTAAATTGTGGGTTTTGGAGAACTTCAGGTAGGTTTAGGGGGAGTTTTCACGTGGATTCATGGTATTTGGGGTTTTCTTCTTTTTGGGGGAGTGATCCTCTCCTTTCTTCGGGTGATTTTGAAGTGTTTTGGGGTTTCCGTTGCGTTTCGTTGAGTTCCTAATGTGTTTTATGGTGGTTGGAGTGTGCTTTGGGATTAGGAGAACATCAGGTAGGTTTAGGGTGTCTTTGGGGTGGATCTATGGTATTTGGGGTTTTTCTTCTATTTTTTGGCGTGATCCTGTTCTTTTTTTTTGGGGTGTATTTGACGTGTTTTGGGGTCTCCGTTGGGTTTTGTTGTGTTCCTGTTGGTCTTTATGTTAAATAGGTGTGGATTGTGGGTTTTGGAGAACTTCAGGTAGGTTTAGGGTGGTTTTGGGGTGGATCTATGGTTTTGCGTATTTTCTTCCAGTTTTGGGGGTGATGCCTTTCTTGTTTGGGGTGTGTTTGACGTTTTTTTGAGGTCTCTGTTTGGTTTGTTGGGTTCTCGTTGGTCATCATGGTGGAAAAGTGTACATTGTGGGTTTTGGAGAAGATCAGGTAGGTTTAGGGTGGTTTTGGGTTGGATCTATGGTTTTGGGGGATTTTCTTCCAGTTTTGGGGGTGATGCCGATATTTTTTGGGGTGTTTTTGACGTGTTTTGCGGTCTCTGTTTGGTTTTGTTGTGTTCTTGTTGGTCATTATGTTAAATAGGTGTGGATTGTGGGTTTTGGAGAAGATCAGGTAGGTTTAGGGTGGTTTTGGGTTTGATCTATGGTTTTGGCGTATTTTCTTCCAGATTTGGGGGTGATGCCAATATTTTTTGTGGCTGTTTTTGACGTGTTTTGGATCTCTGTTGGGTTTATTTGCGTTCTCATTGGTCATCATGGTGGAAAAGTGTACATTGTGGGTTTTGGAGAACATCAGGTAGGTTTAGGATGTCTTTGGGGTGGATCTATGTTATTTGGGGTTTTCTACTATTTTTTGGCATGAACCTGTTCTTTTTTAAGGTGTTTTTGATGTTTTTTGGGGTCTCCGTTGGGTTTTGTTGTGTTCTTGTTGGTCATTATGTTAAATAGGAGTGGATTGTGGGTTTTGGAGAAGATCAGGTAGGTTTAGGGTGGTTTTGGGGTGGATCTATGGTTTTGGCGTATTTTCTTCCAGATTTGGGGGTGATGCCGATATTTTTTGGGGTGTTTTTGACGTGTTTTGGGGTCTCCGTTGTGTTTCATTGGGTTTTCCATGGTCATCGTGTTGTAAAAGGGTAAATTGTGGGTTTTGGAGAACATCAGGTAGGTTTAGGGTGGTTTTGGGGTGGATCTATGGTTTTGGGGGATTTTCTTCCAGTTTTGGGGGTGATGCCATTCTTGTTTGGGGTGTTTTTTAAGGTTTTTGGGGTCTCTGTTTGGTTTTGTTGGGTTCCCGTTGGTCATCATGGTGGATAAGGTACATTGTGGGTTTTGGAGAACATCAGGTAGGTTTAGGGTGGTTTTGGGGTGGATCTATGGTTTTGGGGGATTTTCTTCCAGTTTTGGGGGTGATGCCGTTCTTGTTTGGGGTGTTTTTGACGTGTTTTGGGGTCTCTGTTGGGTTTATTTGCGTTCTCATTGGTCATCATGGTGGAAAAGGGTAAATTGTGGGTTTTGGAGAACATCAGGTAGGTTTAGGGTGGTTTTGGGGTGGATCTATGGTATTTGGGGTTTTCTTCTATTTTTTGGCATGAACCTGTTCTTTTTTGGGGTGTTTTTGATGTGTTTTGGGGTATCCGTTGGGTTTTGTTGGGTTCTTGTTGGTCATTATGTTAAATAGGAGTGGATTGTGGGTTTTGGAGAAGATCAGGTAGGTTTATTGTGGTTTTGGGGTGGATCTATGGTTTTGGGGGATTTTCTTCCAGTTTTGGGGGTGATGCCGATATTTTTTGGGGTGTTTTTGACGTGTTTTGGGGTCTCCATTAGGTTTTGTTGTGTTCTTGTTGGTCATTATGTTAAATAGGTGTGGATTGTGGGTTTTGGAGAAGATCAGGTAGGTTTAGGGTGGTTTTGGGTTTGATCTATGGTTTTGGCGTATTTTCTTCCAGTTTTGGGGGTGATGCCGATATTTTTTGGGGTGTTTTTGACGTGTTTTGCGGTCTCCGTTGTGTTTCATTGGGTTTTCCATGGTCATCATGGTGGAAAAGGGTAAATTGTGGGTTTTGGAGAAGATCAGGTAGGTTTAGGGTGGTTTTGGGGTGGATCTATGGTTTTGGCGTATTTTCTTCCAGTTTTGGGGGTGATTCCATTCTTGTTTGCGGTGTTTTTAAAGGTTTTTTGGGTCTCTGTTTGGTTTTGTTGGGTTCTCGTTGGTCATCATGGTGGAAAAGGGTAAATTGTGGGTTTTGGAGAACATCAGGTAGGTTCAGGGTGGTTTTGGGGTTGATCTATGGTTTTGGGGGATTTTCTTCCAGATTTGGGTGTGATGCCGATATTTTTTGGGGTGTTTTTGACGTGTTTTGGGGTCTCCGTGTGGTTTTGTTGTGTTCTTGTTGGTCATTATGTTAAATAGGAGTGGATTGTGGGTTTTGGAGAAGATCAGGTAGGTTTAGGGTGGTTTTGGGGTGGATCTATGGTTTTGGCGTATTTTCTTCCAGATTTGGGGGTGATGCCGATATTTTTTGGGGTGTTTTTGACGTGTTTTGGGGTCTCCGTTTTGTTTCATTGGGTTTTCCATGGTCATCGTGTTGTAAAAGGGTAAATTGTGGGTTTTGGAGAACATCAGGTAGGTTTAGGGTGGTTTTGGGGTGGATCTATGGTTTTGGGGGATTTTCTTCCAGTTTTGGGCGTGATCCCGTTCTTGTTTGGGGTGTTTTTTAAGGTTTTTGGGGTCTCTGTTGGGTTTTGTTGGGTTCTCGTTGGTCATCATGGTGGAAAAGGGTAAATTGTGGGTTTTGGAGAACATCAGGTAGGTTTAGGGTGGTTTTGGGGTGGATCTATGGTATTCAGTTTTTTTTTTTGTTTTGGGGGGGGGGGGGGGGGGGGGGATGATCCTGGACTTTTTGTGTTGTTTTTGACGTGTTTTGGGGTCTCCGTTGTGTTTCATTGGGTTTTCCATGGTCATCGTGTTGTAAAAGGGTAAATTGTGGGTTTTGGAGAACTTCAGGTAGGTTTAGGGGGAGTTTTCACGTGGATTCATGGTATTTGGGGTTTTCTTCTTTTTGGGGGAGTGATCCTCTCCTTTCTTCGGGTGATTTTGAAGTGTTTTGGGGTTTCCGTTGCGTTTCGTTGAGTTCCTAATGTGTTTTATGGTGGTTGGGAGTTGTCGTGGTTTAACCCGACCGGCAGCTAAACACCACGCAGCCGTTCGCTCACCCTCCCCCCTCCCTCTCTGGGACGGGGGAGAGAAATGGAAAGTGAAGCCCGTGAGTTGAGATAAAGACAGTTTAATAAGACAGGAAAAAAAAATAACAAAATAATAATAACAATAATAATAATGATGATACAATGGTGATAATACGAAAGTAATAATAGTATGTACAAACAAGTGATGCACAATGCAATTGCTCACCACCCGCTGACCGATGCCCAGCCTAACCCCGAGCAGTCCGGCCCCCTCCCCCCGGCTAGCCACCCCTATATATTGTTTAGCATGACGTCAGATGGTATGGAATACCCCTTTGGCTAGTTTGGGTCACCTGTCCTGGGTCTGTCCCCTCCCAGCTCTTACTGCACCCCCCAGCCTGCCCGTTGGCAGGACAGAGCAAAGGCTGAGATGTCCTTGGCTTAGTATAAGCACTGCTCTGCAACAATTAAAGCATCGGGGTGTTATCAGCACTCTTCTCATTCTAAGCCAAAACACAGCATTCCACCAGCTACTAGGAAGAAAATTAATTCTGTGCTAACTGTAACCAGGACAGGAGTGTGCTTTGGGATTAGGAGAACATCAGGTAGGTTTAGGGTGTCTTTGAGGTGGATCTATGGTATTTGGGGTTTTCTTCTATTTTTTGGCGTGATCCTGTTCTTTTTTTTTGGGTGTATTTGACGTGTTTTGGGGTCTCCGTTGGGTTTTGTTGTGTTCCTGTTGGTCTTTATGTTAAATAGGTGTGGATTGTGGGTTTTGGAGAACTTCAGGTAGGTTTAGGGTGGTTTTGGGGTGGATCTATGGTTTTGGGGGATTTTCTTCCAGATTTGGGGGTGATCCCGTTCTTGTTTGGGGTGTTTTTTAAGGCTTTTGGGGTCTCTGTTGGGTTTTGTTGGGTTCTCGTTGGTCATCATGGTGGAAAAGTGTAAATTGTGGGTTTTGGAGAAGATCAGGTAGGTTTAGGGTGGTTTTGGGGTGGATCTATGGTTTTGGGGGATTTTCTTCCAGTTTTGGGGGTGATGCCGATATTTTTTGGGGTGTTTTTGACGTGTTTTGCGGTCTCTGTTTGGTTTTGTTGTGTTCTTGTTGGTCATTATGTTAAATAGGTGTGGATTGTGGGTTTTGGAGAACATCAGGTAGGTTTAGGGTGGTTTTGGGTTTGATCTATGGTTTTGGCGTATTTTCTTCCAGTTTTGGGGGTGATGCCATTCTTGTTTGGAGTGTTTTTAAAGGTTTTTTGGGTCTCTGTTTGGTTTTGTTGGGTTCTCGTTGGTCATCATGGTGGAAAAGTGTAAATTGTGGGTTTTGGAGAAGATCAGGTAGGTTTAGGGTGGTTTTGGGGTGGATCTATGGTTTTGGGGGATTTTCTTCCAGATTTGGGGGTGATGCCGATATTTTTTGGGGTGTTTTTGACGTGTTTTGGGGTCTCTGTTGGGTTTATTTGCGTTCTCATTGGTCTTCATGGTGGAAAAGGGTACATTGTGGGTTTTGGAGAACATCAGGTAGGTTTAGGGTGGTTTTGGGGTGGATCTATGGTATTTGGGGTTTTCTTCTATTTTTTGGCATGAACCTGTTCTTTTTTGGGGTGTTTTTGATGTGTTTTGGGGTCTCCGTTGGGTTTTGTTGTGTTCTTGTTGGTCATTATGTTAAATAGGAGTGGATTGTGGGTTTTGGAGAACTTCAGGTAGGTTTAGGGTGGTTTTGGGGTGGATCTATGGTTTTGGGGGATTTTCTTCCAGTTTTGGGGGTGATGCCATTCTTGTTTGGGGTGTTTTTTAAGGCTTTTGGGGTCTCTGTTGGGTTTTGTTGGGTTCTCGTTGGTCATCATGGTGTAAAAGTGTAAATTGTGGGTTTTGTAGAACATCAGGTAGGTTTAGGGTGGTTTTGGGGTGGATCTATGGTTTTGGGGGATTTTCTTCCAGTTTTGGGGGTGATTCCGATATTTTTTGGGGTGTTTTTGACGTGTTTTGGGGTCTCCATTAGGTTTTGTTGTGTTCTTGTTGGTCATTATGTTAAATAGGAGTGGATTGTGGGTTTTGGAGAAGATCAGGTAGGTTTAGGGTGTCTTTGGGGTGGATCTATGGTATTTGGGGTTTTCTTTTATTTTTTGGCGTGATCCTGTTCTTTTTTTTTGGTTGTATTTGACGTGTTTTGGGGTCTCCGTTGGGTTTTGTTGTGTTCCTGTTGGTCTTTATGTTAAATAGGTGTTGATTGTGGGTTTTGGAGAAGATCAGGTAGGTTTAGGGTGGTTTTGGGTTTGATCTATGGTTTTGGGGGATTTTCTTCCAGTTTTGGGGGTGATGCCATTCTTGTTTGGGGTGTTTTTTAAGGCTTTTGGGGTCTCTGTTGGGTTTTGTTGGGTTCTCGTTGGTCATCATGGTGTAAAAGTGTAAATTGTGGGTTTTGTAGAACATCAGGTAGGTTTAGGGTGGTTTTGGGGTGGATCTATGGTTTTGGGGGATTTTCTTCCAGTTTTGGGGGTGATTCCGATATTTTTTAGGGTGTTTTTGACGTGTTTTGGGGTCTCCATTAGGTTTTGTTGTGTTCTTGTTGGTCATTATGTTAAATAGGAGTGGATTGTGGGTTTTGGAGAAGATCAGGTAGGTTTAGGGTGTCTTTGGGGTGGATCTATGGTATTTGGGGGTTTCTTTTATTTTTTGGCGTGATCCTGTTCTTTTTTTTTGGTTGTATTTGACGTGTTTTGGGGTCTCCGTTGGGTTTTGTTGTGTTCCTGTTGGTCTTTATGTTAAATAGGTGTTGATTGTGGGTTTTGGAGAAGATCAGGTAGGTTTAGGGTGGTTTTGGGGTGAATCTATGGTTTTGGCGTATTTTCTTCCAGATTTGGGGGTGATGCCAATATTTTTTGTGGCTGTTTTTGACGTGTTTTGGATCTCTGTTGGGTTTATTTGCGTTCTCATTAGTCATCATGGTGGAAAAGGGTACATTGTGGGTTTTGCAGAACATCAGGTAGGTTTAGGGTGTCTTTGGGGTGGATCTATGTTATTTGGGGTTTTCTACTATTTTTTGGCATGAACCTGTTCTTTTTTAAGGTGTTTTTGATGTTTTTTGGGGTCTCCGTTGGGTTTTGTTGTGTTCTTGTTGGTCATTATGTTAAATAGGAGTGGATTGTGGATTTTGGAGAAGATCAGGTAGGTTTAGGGTGGTTTTGGGGTGGATCTATGGTTTTGGCGTATTTTCTTCCAGTTTTGGGGGTGATGCCGATATTTTTTGGGGTGTTTTTGACGTGTTTTGGGGTCTCCGTTGTGTTTCATTGGGTTTTCCATGGTCATTTTTTTGGAAAAGTGTAAATTGTGGGTTTTGGAGAACATCAGGTAGGTTTAGGGTGGTTTTGGGGTGGATCTATGGTTTTGGGGGATTTTCTTGCAGTTTTGGGGGTGATCCCGTTCTTGTTTGGGGTGTTTTTTAAGGTTTTTGGGGTCTCTGTTGGGTTTTGTTGGGTTCTCGTTGGTCATCATGGTGGAAAAGGGTAAATTGTGGGTTTTGGAGAAGATCAGGTAGGTTTAGGGTGGTTTTGGGGTGGATCTATGGTATTCAGTTTTTTTTTTTTGTTTTGGGTGGGGGGGGAGGGGATGATCCTGGGCTTTTTGTGTTGTTTTTGACGTGTTTTGGGGTCTCCGTTGTGTTTCATTGGGTTTTCCATGGTCATCGTGTTGTAAAAGGGTAAATTGTGGGTTTTGGAGAACTTCAGGTAGGTTTAGGGGGAGTTTTCACGTGGATTCATGGTATTTGGGGTTTTCTTCTTTTTGGGGGAGTGATCCTCTCCTTTCTTCGGGTGATTTTGAAGTGTTTTGGGGTTTCCGTTGCGTTTCGTTGAGTTCCTAATGTGTTTTATGGTGGTTGGGAGTGTGCTTTGGGATTAGGAGGACATCAGGTAGGTTTAGGGTGTCTTTGGGGTGGATCTATGGTATTTGGGGTTTTCTTCTATTTTTTGGCGTGATCCTGTTCTTTTTTTTTGGGTGTATTTGACGTGTTTTGGGGTCTCCATTGGGTTTTGTTGTGTTCCTGTTGGTCTTTATGTTAAATAGGTGTGGATTGTGGGTTTTGGAGAAGATCAGGTAGGTTTAGGGTGGTTTTGGGGTGGATCTATGGTTTTGGCGTATTTTCTTCCAGATTTGGGGGTGATGCCAATATTTTTTGTGGCTGTTTTTGACGTGTTTTGGATCTCTGTTGGGTTTATTTGCGTTCTCATTGGTCATCATGGTGGAAAAGTGTACATTGTGGGTTTTGCAGAACATCAGGTAGGTTTAGGGTGTCTTTGGGGTGGATCTATGTTATTTGGGGTTTTCTACTATTGTTTGGCATGAACCTGTTCTTTTTTAAGGTGTTTTTGATGTTTTTTGGGGTCTCCGTTGGGTTTTGTTGTGTTCTTGTTGGTCATTATGTTAAATAGGAGTGGATTGTGGATTTTGGAGAAGATCAGGTAGGTTTAGGGTGGTTTTGGGGTGGATCTATGGTTTTGGGGGATTTTCTTCCAGTTTTGGGGGTGATGCCGATATTTTTTGGGGTGTTTTTGACGTGTTTTGGGGTCTCCGTTGTGTTTCGTTGGGTTTTCCATGGTCATCATGGTGGAAAAGTGTAAATTGTGGGTTTTGGAGAAGATCAGGTAGGTTTAGGGTGGTTTTGGGGTGGATCTATGGTTTTGGGGGATTTTCTTTCAGTTTTGGGGGTGATGCCATTCTTGTTTGGGGTGTTTTTTAAGGTTTTTGGGGTCTCTGTTGGGTTTTGTTGGGTTCTCGTTGGTCATCATGGTGGAAAAGGGTAAATTGTGGGTTTTGGAGAACATCAGGTAGGTTTAGGGTGGTTTTGGGGTGGATCTATGGTATTCAGTTTTTTTTTTTTGTTTTGGGTGGGGGGGGGGGGGGGGATGATCCTGGGCTTTTTGTGTTGTTTTTGACGTGTTTTGGGGTCTCCGTTGTGTTTCATTGGGTTTTCCATGGTCATCGTGTTGTAAAAGGGTAAATTGTGGGTTTTGGAGAACTTCAGGTAGGTTTAGGGGGAGTTTTCACGTGGATTCATGGTATTTGGGGTTTTCTTCTTTTTGGGGGAGTGATCCTCTCCTTTCTTCGGGTGATTTTGAAGTGTTTTGGGGTTTCCGTTGCGTTTCGTTGAGTTCCTAATGTGTTTTATGGTGGTTGGGAGTGTGCTTTGGGATTAGGAGAACATCAGGTAGGTTTAGGGTGTCTTTGGGGTGGATCTATGGTATTTGGGGTTTTCTTCTATTTTTTGGCGTGATCCTGTTCTTTTTTTTTGGGTGTATTTGACGTGTTTTGGGGTCTCCGTTGGGTTTTGTTGTGTTCCTGTTGGTCTTTATGTTAAATAGGTGTGGATTGTGGGTTTTGGAGAAGATCAGGTAGGTTTAGGGTGGTTTTGGGGTGGATCTATGGTTTTGGCGTATTTTCTTCCAGATTTGGGGGTGATGCCAATATTTTTTGTGGCTGTTTTTGACGTGTTTTGGATCTCTGTTGGGTTTATTTGCGTTCTCATTGGTCATCATGGTGGAAAAGTGTACATTGTGGGTTTTGCAGAACATCAGGTAGGTTTAGGGTGTCTTTGGGGTGGATCTATGTTATTTGGGGTTTTCTACTATTGTTTGGCATGAACCTGTTCTTTTTTAAGGTGTTTTTGATGTTTTTTGGGGTCTCCGTTGGGTTTTGTTGTGTTCTTGTTGGTCTTTATGTTAAATAGGTGTGGATTGTGGGTTTTGGAGATGATCAGGTAGGTTTAGGGTGGTTTAGGGGTGGATCTATGGTTTTGGGGGATTTTCTTCCAGTTTTGGGGGTGATGCCGATATTTTTTGTGGTGTTTTTGACGTGTTTTGGGGTCTCTGTTTGGTTGTGTTGTTCTTGTTGGTCATTATGTTAAATAGGTGTGGATTGTGGGTTTTGGAGAACATCAGGTAGGTTTAGGGTGGTTTTGGGTTTGATCTATGGTTTTGGCGGATTTTCTTCCAGTTTTGGGGGTGATGCCATTCTTGTTTGGGGTGTTTTTTAAGGTTTTTTGGGTCTCTGTTTGGTTTTGTTGGGTTCTCGTTGGTCATCATGGTGGAAAAGGGTAAATTGTGGGTTTTGGAGAACATCAGGTAGGTTTAGGGTGGTTTTGGGGTGGATCTATGGTTTTGGAGTATTTTCTTCCAGATTTGGGGGTGATGCCGATATTTTTTGGGGTGTTTTTGACGTGCTTTGGGGTCTCCGTTGGGTTTTGTTGTGTTCTTGTTGGTCATTATGTTTAATAGGAGTGGATTGTGGATTTTGGAGAAGATCAGGTAGGTTTAGGGTGGTTTTGGGGTGGATCTATGGTTTTGGCGTATTTTCTTCCAGATTTGGGGGTGATGCCGATATTTTTTGGGGTGTTTTTGACGTGTTTTGGGGTCTCCGTTGTGTTTCATTGGGTTTTCCATGGTCATTTTTTTGGAAAAGTGTAAATTGTGGGTTTTGGAGAAGATCAGGTAGGTTTAGGGTGGTTTTGGGGTGGATCTATGGTTTTGGCGGATTTTCTTGCAGTTTTGGGGGTGATGCCATTCTGGTTTGGGGTGTTTTTTAAGGTTTTTGGGGTCTCTGTTGGGTTTTGTTGGGTTCTCGTTGGTCATCATGGTGGAAAAGGGTAAATTGTGGGTTTTGGAGAAGATCAGGTAGGTTTAGGGTGGTTTTGGGGTGGATCTATGGTATTCAGTTTTTTTTTTTTGTTTTGGGTGGGGGGGGGGGAGGATGATCCTGGGCTTTTTGTGTTGTTTTTGACGTGTTTTGGGGTCTCCGTTGTGTTTCATTGGGTTTTCCATGGTCATCGTGTTGTAAAAGGGTAAATTGTGGGTTTTGGAGAACTTCAGGTAGCTTTAGGGGGAGTTTTCACGTGGATTCATGGTATTTGGGGTTTTCTTCTTTTTGGGGGAGTGATCCTCTCCTTTCTTCGGGTGATTTTGAAGTGTTTTGGGGTTTCCGTTGCGTTTCGTTGAGTTCCTAATGTGTTTTATGGTGGTTGGGAGTGTGCTTATGGATTAGGAGAACATCAGGTAGGTTTAGGGTGTCTTTGGGGTGGATCTATGGTATTTGGGGTTTTCTTCTATTTTTTGGCGTGATCCTGTTCTTTTTTTTTGGGTGTATTTGACGTGTTTTGGGGTCTCCGTTGGGTTTTGTTGTGTTCCTGTTGGTCTTTATGTTAAATAGGTGTGGATTGTGGGTTTTGGAGATGATCAGGTAGGTTTAGGGTGGTTTAGGGGTGGATCTATGGTTTTGGGGGATTTTCTTCCAGTTTTGGGGGTGATGCCGATATTTTTTGTGGTGTTTTTGACGTGTTTTGGGGTCTCTGTTTGGTTGTGTTGTTCTTGTTGGTCATTATGTTAAATAGGTGTGGATTGTGGCTTTTGGAGAAGATCAGGTAGGTTTAGGGTGGTTTTGGGTTTGATCTATGGTTTTGGCGGATTTTCTTCCAGTTTTGGGGGTGATGCCATTCTTGTTTGGGGTGTTTTTTAAGGTTTTTGGGGTCTCTGTTTGATTTTGTTTGGTTCTCGTTGGTCATCATGGTGGAAAAGGGTAAATTGTGGGTTTTGGAGAACATCAGGTAGGTTTAGGGTGGTTTTGGGGTGGATCTATGGTTTTGGCGTATTTTCTTCCAGATTTGGGGGTGATGCCAATAATTTTTGTGGCTGTTTTTGACGTGTTTTGGATCTCTGTTGGGTTTATTTGCGTTCTCATTGGTCATCATGGTGGAAAAGTGTACATTGTGGGTTTTGCAGAACATCAGGTAGGTTTAGGGTGTCTTTGGGGTGGATCTATGTTATTTGGGGTTTTCTACTATTGTTTGGCATGAACCTGTTCTTTTTTAAGGTGTTTTTGATGTTTTTTGGGGTCTCCGTTGGGTTTTGTTGTGTTCTTGTTGGTCATTATGTTAAATAGGAGTGGATTGTGGATTTTGGAGAAGATCAGGTAGGTTTAGGGTGGTTTTGGGGTGGATCTATGGTTTTGGGGGATTTTCTTCCAGTTTTGGGGGTGATGCCGATATTTTTTGTGGTGTTTTTGACGTGTTTTGGGGTCTCTGTTTGGTTGTGTTGTTCTTGTTGGTCATTATGTTAAATAGGTGTGGATTGTGGGTTTTGGAGAACATCAGGTAGGTTTAGGGTGGTTTTGGGTTTGATCTATGGTTTTGGCGGATTTTCTTCCAGTTTTGGGGGTGATGCCATTCTTGTTTGGGGTGTTTTTTAAGGTTTTTTGGGTCTCTGTTTGGTTTTGTTGGGTTCTCGTTGGTCATCATGGTGGAAAAGGGTAAATTGTGGGTTTTGGAGAACATCAGGTAGGTTTAGGGTGGTTTTGGGGTGGATCTATGGTTTTGGAGTATTTTCTTCCAGATTTGGGGGTGATGCCGATATTTTTTGGGGTGTTTTTGACGTGCTTTGGGGTCTCCGTTGGGTTTTGTTGTGTTCTTGTTGGTCATTATGTTTAATAGGAGTGGATTGTGGATTTTGGAGAAGATCAGGTAGGTTTAGGGTGGTTTTGGGGTGGATCTATGGTTTTGGCGTATTTTCTTCCAGTTTTGGGGGTGATGCCGATATTTTTTGGGGTGTTTTTGACGTGTTTTGGGGTCTCCGTTGTGTTTCATTGGGTTTTCCATGGTCATTTTTTTGGAAAAGTGTAAATTGTGGGTTTTGGAGAAGATCAGGTAGGTTTAGGGTGGTTTTGGGGTGGATCTATGGTTTTGGCGGATTTTCTTGCAGTTTTGGGGGTGATGCCATTCTGGTTTGGGGTGTTTTTTAAGGTTTTTGGGGTCTCTGTTGGGTTTTGTTGGGTTCTCGTTGGTCATCATGGTGGAAAAGGGTAAATTGTGGGTTTTGGAGAAGATCAGGTAGGTTTAGGGTGGTTTTGGGGTGGATCTATGGTATTCAGTTTTTTTTTTTTGTTTTGGGTGGGGGGGGGGGGATGATCCTGGGCTTTTTGTGTTGTTTTTGACGTGTTTTGGGGTCTCCGTTGTGTTTCATTGGGTTTTCCATGGTCATCGTGTTGTAAAAGGGTAAATTGTGGGTTTTGGAGAACATCAGGTAGCTTTAGGGGGAGTTTTCACGTGGATTCATGGTATTTGGGGTTTTCTTCTTTTTGGGGGAGTGATCCTCTCCTTTCTTCGGGTGATTTTGAAGTGTTTTGGGGTTTCCGTTGCGTTTCGTTGAGTTCCTAATGTGTTTTATGGTGGTTGGGAGTGTGCTTATGGATTAGGAGAACATCAGGTAGGTTTAGGGTGTCTTTGGGGTGGATCTATGGTATTTGGGGTTTTCTTCTATTTTTTGGCGTGATCCTGTTCTTTTTTTTTGGGTGTATTTGACGTGTTTTGGGGTCTCCGTTGGGTTTTGTTGTGTTCCTGTTGGTCTTTATGTTAAATAGGTGTGGATTGTGGGTTTTGGAGATGATCAGGTAGGTTTAGGGTGGTTTTGGGGTGGATCTATGGTTTTGGGGGATTTTCTTCCAGTTTTGGGGGTGATGCCGATATTTTTTGGGGTGTTTTTGACGTGTTTTGGGGTCTCTGTTTGGTTGTGTTGTTCTTGTTGGTCATTATGTTAAATAGGTGTGGATTGTGGCTTTTGGAGAACATCAGGTAGGTTTAGGGTGGTTTTGGGTTTGATCTATGGTTTTGGCGGATTTTCTTCCAGTTTTGGGGGTGATGCCATTCTTGTTTGGGGTGTTTTTTAAGGTTTTTGGGGTCTCTGTTTGATTTTGTTTGGTTCTCGTTGGTCATCATGGTGGAAAAGGGTAAATTGTGGGTTTTGGAGAACATCAGGTAGGTTTAGGGTGGTTTTGGGGTGGATCTATGGTTTTGGCGTATTTTCTTCCAGATTTGGGGGTGATGCCAATAATTTTTGTGGCTGTTTTTGACGTGTTTTGGATCTCTGTTGGGTTTATTTGCGTTCTCATTGGTCATCATGGTGGAAAAGTGTACATTGTGGGTTTTGCAGAACATCAGGTAGGTTTAGGGTGTCTTTGGGGTGGATCTATGTTATTTGGGGTTTTCTACTATTGTTTGGCATGAACCTGTTCTTTTTTAAGGTGTTTTTGATGTTTTTTGGGGTCTCCGTTGGGTTTTGTTGTGTTCTTGTTGGTCATTATGTTAAATAGGAGTGGATTGTGGATTTTGGAGAAGATCAGGTAGGTTTAGGGTGGTTTTGGGGTGGATCTATGGTTTTGGTGTATTTTCTTCCAGTTTTGGGGGTGATGCCGATATTTTTTGGGGTGTTTTTGACGTGTTTTGGGGTCTCCGTTGTGTTTCATTGGGTTTTCCATGGTCATCATGGTGGAAAAGTGTAAATTGTGGGTTTTGGAGAAGATCAGGTAGGTTTAGGGTGGTTTTGGGGTGGATCTATGGTTTTGGGGGATTTTCTTGCAGTTTTGGGGGTGATGCCATTCTTGTTTGGGGTGTTTTTTAAGGTTTTTGGGGTCTCTGTTGGGTTTTGTTGGGTTCTCGTTGGTCATCATGGTGGAAAAGGGTAAATTGTGGGTTTTGGAGAACATCAGGTAGGGTTTAGGGTGGTTTTGGGTTGGATCTATGGTATTCAGTTTTTTTTTTTTGTTTTGGGTGGGGGGGGGGGGGGGATGATCCTGGGCTTTTTGTGTTGTTTTTGACGTGTTTTGGGGTCTCCGTTGTGTTTCATTGGGTTTTCCATTGTCATCGTGTTGTAAAAGGGTAAATTGTGGGTTTTGGAGAACTTCAGGTAGGTTTAGGGGGAGTTTTCACGTGGATTCATGGTATTTGGGGTTTTCTTCTTTTTGGGGGAGTGATCCTCTCCTTTCTTCGGGTGATTTTGAAGTGTTTTGGGGTTTCCGTTGCGTTTCGTTGAGTTCCTAATGTGTTTTATGGTGGTTGGGAGTGTGCTTATGGATTAGGAGAACATCAGGTAGGTTTAGGGTGTCTTTGGGGTGGATCTATGGTATTTGGGGTTTTCTTCTATTTTTTGGCGTGATCCTGTTCTTTTTTTTTGGGTGTATTTGACGTGTTTTGGGGTCTCCGTTGGGTTTTGTTGTGTTCCTGTTGGTCTTTATGTTAAATAGGTGTGGATTGTGGGTTTTGGAGAAGATCAGGTAGGTTTAGGGTGGTTTTGGGGTGGATCTATGGTTTTGGCGTATTTTCTTCCAGATTTGGGGGTGATGCCAATATTTTTTGTGGCTGTTTTTGACGTGTTTTGGATCTCTGTTGGGTTTATTTGCGTTCTCATTGGTCATCATGGTGGAAAAGTGTACATTGTGGGTTTTGCAGAACATCAGGTAGGTTTAGGGTGTCTTTGGGGTGGATCTATGTTATTTGGGGTTTTCTACTATTGTTTGGCATGAACCTGTTCTTTTTTAAGGTGTTTTTGATGTTTTTTGGGGTCTCCGTTGGGTTTTGTTGTGTTCTTGTTGGTCTTTATGTTAAATAGGTGTGGATTGTGGGTTTTGGAGATGATCAGGTAGGTTTAGGGTGGTTTAGGGGTGGATCTATGGTTTTGGTGTATTTTCTTCCAGTTTTGGGGGTGATGCCGATATTTTTTGTGGTGTTTTTGACGTGTTTTGGGGTCTCTGTTTGGTTGTGTTGTTCTTGTTGGTCATTATGTTAAATAGGTGTGGATTGTGGGTTTTGGAGAACATCAGGTAGGTTTAGGGTGGTTTTGGGTTTGATCTATGGTTTTGGCGGATTTTCTTCCAGTTTTGGGGGTGATGCCATTCTTGTTTGGGGTGTTTTTTAAGGTTTTTTGGGTCTCTGTTTGGTTTTGTTGGGTTCTCGTTGGTCATCATGGTGGAAAAGGGTAAATTGTGGGTTTTGGAGAACATCAGGTAGGTTTAGGGTGGTTTTGGGGTGGATCTATGGTTTTGGCGTATTTTCTTCCAGATTTGGGGGTGATGCCGATATTTTTTGGGGTGTTTTTGACGTGCTTTGGGGTCTCCGTTGGGTTTTGTTGTGTTCTTGTTGGTCATTATGTTTAATAGGAGTGGATTGTGGATTTTGGAGAAGATCAGGTAGGTTTAGGGTGGTTTTGGGGTGGATCTATGGTTTTGGCGTATTTTCTTCCAGTTTTGGGGGTGATGCCGATATTTTTTGGGGTGTTTTTGACGTGTTTTGGGGTCTCCGTTGTGTTTCATTGGGTTTTCCATGGTCATTTTTTTGGAAAAGTGTAAATTGTGGGTTTTGGAGAAGATCAGGTAGGTTTAGGGTGGTTTTGGGGTGGATCTATGGTTTTGGCGGATTTTCTTGCAGTTTTGGGGGTGATGCCATTCTGGTTTGGGGTGTTTTTTAAGGTTTTTGGGGTCTCTGTTGGGTTTTGTTGGGTTCTCGTTGGTCATCATGGTGGAAAAGGGTAAATTGTGGGTTTTGGAGAAGATCAGGTAGGTTTAGGGTGGTTTTGGGGTGGATCTATGGTATTCAGTTTTTTTTTTTTGTTTTGGGTGGGGGGGGGGGAGGATGATCCTGGGCTTTTTGTGTTGTTTTTGACGTGTTTTGGGGTCTCCGTTGTGTTTCATTGGGTTTTCCATGGTCATCGTGTTGTAAAAGGGTAAATTGTGGGTTTTGGAGAACTTCAGGTAGGTTTAGGGGGAGTTTTCACGTGGATTCATGGTATTTGGGGTTTTCTTCTTTTTGGGGGAGTGATCCTCTCCTTTCTTCGGGTGATTTTGAAGTGTTTTGGGGTTTCCGTTGCGTTTCGTTGAGTTCCTAATGTGTTTTATGGTGGTTGGGAGTGTGCTTATGGATTAGGAGAACATCAGGTAGGTTTAGGGTGTCTTTGGGGTGGATCTATGGTATTTGGGGTTTTCTTCTATTTTTTGGCGTGATCCTGTTCTTTTTTTTTGGGTGTATTTGACGTGTTTTGGGGTCTCCGTTGGGTTTTGTTGTGTTCCTGTTGGTCTTTATGTTAAATAGGTGTGGATTGTGGGTTTTGGAGATGATCAGGTAGGTTTAGGGTGGTTTAGGGGTGGATCTATGGTTTTGGGGGATTTTCTTCCAGTTTTGGGGGTGATGCCGATATTTTTGTGGTGTTTTTGACGTGTTTTGGGGTCTCTGTTTGGTTGTGTTGTTCTTGTTGGTCATTATGTTAAATAGGTGTGGATTGTGGCTTTTGGAGAACATCAGGTAGGTTTAGGGTGGTTTTGGGTTTGATCTATGGTTTTGGCGGATTTTCTTCCAGTTTTGGGGGTGATGCCATTCTTGTTTGGGGTGTTTTTTAAGGTTTTTGGGGTCTCTGTTTGATTTTGTTTGGTTCTCGTTGGTCATCATGGTGGAAAAGGGTAAATTGTGGGTTTTGGAGAACATCAGGTAGGTTTAGGGTGGTTTTGGGGTGGATCTATGGTTTTGGAGTATTTTCTTCCAGATTTGGGGGTGATGCCGATATTTTTTGGGGTGTTTTTGACGTGCTTTGGGGTCTCCGTTGGGTTTTGTTGTGTTCTTGTTGGTCATTATGTTTAATAGGAGTGGATTGTGGATTTTGGAGAAGATCAGGTAGGTTTAGGGTGGTTTTGGGGTGGATCTATGGTTTTGGCGTATTTTCTTCCAGTTTTGGGGGTGATGCCGATATTTTTTGGGGTGTTTTTGACGTGTTTTGGGGTCTCCGTTGTGTTTCATTGGGTTTTCCATGGTCATCATGGTGGAAAAGTGTAAATTGTGGGTTTTGGAGAACATCAGGTAGGTTTAGGGTGGTTTTGGGGTGGATCTATGGTTTTGGCGGATTTTCTTGCAGTTTTGGGGGTGATGCCATTCTTGTTTGGGGTGTTTTTTAAGGTTTTTGGTGTCTCTGTTGGGTTTTGTTGGGTTCTCGTTGGTCATCATGGTGGAAAAGGGTAAATTGTGGGTTTTGTAGAACATCAGGTTGGTTTAGGGTGGTTTTGGGGTGGATCTATGGTATTCAGTTTTATTTTTTGTTTTGGGGGGGGGGGGGGGGGGATGATCCTGGGCTTTTTGTGTTGTTTTTGACGTGTTTTGGGGTCTCCGTTGTGTTTCATTGGGTTTTCCATGGTCATCGTGTTGTAAAAGGGTAAATTGTGGGTTTTGGAGAACATCAGGTAGGTTTAGGGTGGTTTTGGGGTGGATCTATGGTTTTGGGGGATTTTCTTCCAGTTTTGGGGGTGATCCCGTTCTTGTTTGGGGTGTTTTTTAAGGTTTTTGGGGTCTCTGTTGGGTTTTGTTGGGTTCTCGTTGGTCATCATGGTGGAAAAGGGTAAATTGTGGGTTTTGGAGAACATCAGGTAGGTTTAGGGTGGTTTTGGGGTGGATCTATGGTATTCAGTTTTTTTTTTTGTTTTGGGTGGGGGGGGGGGGGGATGATCCTGGGCTTTTTGTGTTGTTTTTGACGTGTTTTGGGGTCTCCGTTGTGTTTCATTGGGTTTTCCATGGTCATCGTGTTGTAAAAGGGTAAGTTGTGGGTTTTGGAGAACTTCAGGTAGGTTTAGGGGGAGTTTTCACGTGGATTCATGGTATTTGGGGTTTTCTTCTTTTTGGGGGAGTGATCCTCTCCTTTCTTCGGGTGATTTTGAAGTGTTTTGGGGTTTCCGTTGCGTTTCGTTGAGTTCCTAATGTGTTTTATGGTGGTTGGGAGTGTGCTTTGGGATTAGGAGAACATCAGGTAGGTTTAGGGTGTCTTTGGGGTGGATCTATGGTATTTGGGGTTTTCTTCTATTTTTTGGCGTGATCCTGTTCTTTTTTTTTTGGGTGTATTTGACGTGTTTTGGGGTCTCCGTTGGGTTTTGTTGTGTTCCTGTTGGTCTTTATGTTAAATAGGTGTGGATTGTGGGTTTTGGAGAACTTCAGGTAGGTTTAGGGTGGTTTTGGGGTGGATCTATGGTTTTGGGGGATTTTCTTCCAGTTTTGGGGGTGATGCCATTCTTGTTTGGGGTGTTTTTTAAGGCTTTTGGGGTCTCTGTTGGGTTTTGTTGGGTTCTCGTTGGTCATCATGGTGTAAAAGTGTAAATTGTGGGTTTTGTAGAACATCAGGTAGGTTTAGGGTGGTTTTGGGGTGGATCTATGGTTTTGGGGGATTTTCTTCCAGTTTTGGGGGTGATTCCGATATTTTTTGGGGTGTTTTTGACGTGTTTTGGGGTCTCCATTAGGTTTTGTTGTGTTCTTGTTGGTCATTATGTTAAATAGGAGTGGATTGTGGGTTTTGGAGAAGATCAGGTAGGTTTAGGGTGTCTTTGGGGTGGATCTATGGTATTTGGGGTTTTCTTTTATTTTTTGGCGTGATCCTGTTCTTTTTTTTTGGTTGTATTTGACGTGTTTTGGGGTCTCCGTTGGGTTTTGTTGTGTTCCTGTTGGTCTTTATGTTAAATAGGTGTTGATTGTGGGTTTTGGAGAAGATCAGGTAGGTTTAGGGTGGTTTTGGGGTGGATCTATGGTTTTGGCGTATTTTCTTCCAGATTTGGGGGTGATGCCAATATTTTTTGTGGCTGTTTTTGACGTGTTTTGGATCTCTGTTGGGTTTATTTGCGTTCTCATTAGTCATCATGGTGGAAAAGGGTACATTGTGGGTTTTGCAGAACATCAGGTAGGTTTAGGGTGTCTTTGGGGTGGATCTATGTTATTTGGGGTTTTCTACTATTTTTTGGCATGAACCTGTTCTTTTTTAAGGTGTTTTTGATATTTTTTGGGGTCTCCGTTGGGTTTTGTTGTGTTCTTGTTGGTCATTATGTTAAATAGTAGTGGATTGTGGATTTTGGAGAAGATCAGGTAGGTTTAGGGTGGTTTTGGGGTGGATCTATGGTTTTGGCGTATTTTCTTCCAGTTTTGGGGGTGATGCCGATATTTTTTGGGGTGTTTTTGACGTGTTTTGGGGTCTCCGTTGTGTTTCATTGGGTTTTCCATGGTCATCATGGTGGAAAAGTGTAAATTGTGGGTTTTGGAGAACATCAGGTAGGTTTAGGGTGGTTTTGGGGTGGATCTATGGTTTTGGGGGATTTTCTTGCAGTTTTGGGGGTGATGCCATTCTTGTTTGGGGTGTTTTTTAAGGTTTTTGGGGTCTCTGTTGGGTTTTGTTGGGTTCTCGTTGGTCATCATGGTGGAAAAGGGTAAATTGTGGGTTTTGGAGAACATCAGGTAGGTTTAGGGTGGTTTTGGGGTGGATCTATGGTATTCAGTTTTTTTTTTTTGTTTTGGGTGGGGGGGGGGGGGGATGATCCTGGGCTTTTTGTGTTGTTTTTGACGTGTTTTGGGGTCTCCGTTGTGTTTCATTGGGTTTTCCATGGTCATCGTGTTGTAAAAGGGTAAATTGTGGGTTTTGGAGAACTTCAGGTAGGTTTAGGGGGAGTTTTCACGTGGATTCATGGTATTTGGGGTTTTCTTCTTTTTGGGGGAGTGATCCTCTCCTTTCTTCGGGTGATTTTGAAGTGTTTTGGGGTTTCCGTTGCGTTTCGTTGAGTTCCTAATGTGTTTTATGGTGGTTGGGAGTGTGCTTATGGATTAGGAGAACATCAGGTAGGTTTAGGGTGTCTTTGGGGTGGATCTATGGTATTTGGGGTTTTCTTCTATTTTTTGGCGTGATCCTGTTCTTTTTTTTTGGGTGTATTTGACGTGTTTTGGGGTCTCCGTTGGGTTTTGTTGTGTTCCTGTTGGTCTTTATGTTAAATAGGTGTGGATTGTGGGTTTTGGAGAAGATCAGGTAGGTTTAGGGTGGTTTTGGGGTGGATCTATGGTTTTGGCGTATTTTCTTCCAGATTTGGGGGTGATGCCAATATTTTTTGTGGCTGTTTTTGACGTGTTTTGGATCTCTGTTGGGTTTATTTGCGTTCTCATTGGTCATCATGGTGGAAAAGTGTACATTGTGGGTTTTGCAGAACATCAGGTAGGTTTAGGGTGTCTTTGGGGTGGATCTATGTTATTTGGGGTTTTCTACTATTGTTTGGCATGAACCTGTTCTTTTTTAAGGTGTTTTTGATGTTTTTTGGGGTCTCCGTTGGGTTTTGTTGTGTTCTTGTTGGTCTTTATGTTAAATAGGTGTGGATTGTGGGTTTTGGAGATGATCAGGTAGGTTTAGGGTGGTTTAGGGGTGGATCTATGGTTTTGGGGGATTTTCTTCCAGTTTTGGGGGTGATGCCGATATTTTTTGTGGTGTTTTTGACGTGTTTTGGGGTCTCTGTTTGGTTGTGTTGTTCTTGTTGGTCATTATGTTAAATAGGTGTGGATTGTGGGTTTTGGAGAACATCAGGTAGGTTTAGGGTGGTTTTGGGTTTGATCTATGGTTTTGGCGGATTTTCTTCCAGTTTTGGGGGTGATGCCATTCTTGTTTGGGGTGTTTTTTAAGGTTTTTTGGGTCTCTGTTTGGTTTTGTTGGGTTCTCGTTGGTCATCATGGTGGAAAAGGGTAAATTGTGGGTTTTGTAGAACATCAGGTAGGTTTAGGGTGGTTTTGGGGTGGATCTATGGTTTTGGAGTATTTTCTTCCAGATTTGGGGGTGATGCCGATATTTTTTGGGGTGTTTTTGACGTGCTTTGGGGTCTCCGTTGGGTTTTGTTGTGTTCTTGTTGGTCATTATGTTTAATAGGAGTGGATTGTGGATTTTGGAGAAGATCAGGTAGGTTTAGGGTGGTTTTGGGGTGGATCTATGGTTTTGGCGTATTTTCTTCCAGTTTTGGGGGTGATGCCGATATTTTTTGGGGTGTTTTTGACGTGTTTTGGGGTCTCCGTTGTGTTTCATTGGGTTTTCCATGGTCATTTTTTTGGAAAAGTGTAAATTGTGGGTTTTGGAGAACATCAGGTAGGTTTAGGGTGGTTTTGGGGTGGATCTATGGTTTTGGCGGATTTTCTTCCAGTTTTGGGGGTGATGCCATTCTGGTTTGGGGTGTTTTTTAAGGTTTTTGGGGTCTCTGTTGGGTTTTGTTGGGTTCTCGTTGGTCATCATGGTGGAAAAGGGTAAATTGTGGGTTTTGGAGAAGATCAGGTAGGTTTAGGGTGGTTTTGGGGTGGATCTATGGTATTCAGTTTTTTTTTTTTGTTTTGGGTGGGGGGGGGGGAGGATGATCCTGGGCTTTTTGTGTTGTTTTTGACGTGTTTTGGGGTCTCCGTTGTGTTTCATTGGGTTTTCCATGGTCATCGTGTTGTAAAAGGGTAAATTGTGGGTTTTGGAGAACTTCAGGTAGCTTTAGGGGGAGTTTTCACGTGGATTCATGGTATTTGGGGTTTTCTTCTTTTTGCGGGAGTGATCCTCTCCTTTCTTCGGGTGATTTTGAAGTGTTTTGGGGTTTCCGTTGCGTTTCGTTGAGTTCCTAATGTGTTTTATGGTGGTTGGGAGTGTGCTTATGGATTAGGAGAACATCAGGTAGGTTTAGGGTGTCTTTGGGGTGGATCTATGGTATTTGGGGTTTTCTTCTATTTTTTGGCGTGATCCTGTTCTTTTTTTTTGGGTGTATTTGACGTGTTTTGGGGTCTCCGTTGGGTTTTGTTGTGTTCCTGTTGGTCTTTATGTTAAATAGGTGTGGATTGTGGGTTTTGGAGATGATCAGGTAGGTTTAGGGTGGTTTAGGGGTGGATCTATGGTTTTGGGGGATTTTCTTCCAGTTTTGGGGGTGATCCCGTTCTTGTTTGGGGTGTTTTTTAAGGCTTTTGGGGTCTCTGTTTGGTTTTGTTGGTTTCTCGTTGGTCATCATGGTGGAAAAGTGTAAATTGTGGGTTTTGGAGAAGATCAGGTAGGTTTAGGGTGGTTTTGGGGTGGATATATGGTTTTGGGGGATTTTCTTCCAGTTTTGGGGGTGATGCCGATATTTTTTGGGGTGTTTTTGACGTGTTTTGCGGTCTCTGTTTGGTTTTGTTGTGTTCTTGTTGGTCATTATGTTAAATAGGTGTGGATTGTGGGTTTTGGAGAACATCAGGTAGGTTTAGGGTGGTTTTGGGTTTGATCTATGGTTTTGGCGTATTTTCTTCCAGTTTTGGGGGTGATGCCATTCTTGTTTGGGGTGTTTTTTAAGGTTTTTGGGGTCTCTGTTTGGTTTTGTTGGGTTCTCGTTGGTCATCATGGTGGAAAAGGGTACATTGTGGGTTTTGGAGAAGATCAGGTAGGTTTAGGGTGGTTTTGGGGTGGATCTATGGTTTTGGGGGATTTTCTTCCAGTTTTGGGGGTGATGCCGTTCTTGTTTGGGGTGTTTTTGACGTGTTTTGGGGTCTCTGTTGGGTTTATTTGCGTTCTCATTGGTCATCATGGTGGAAAAGTGTAAATTGTGGGTTTTGGAGAACATCAGGTAGGTTTAGGGTGGTTTTGGGGTGGATCTATGGTATTTGGGGTTTTCTTCTATTTTTTGGCATGAACCTGTTCTTTTTTGGGGTGTTTTTGATGTGTTTTGGGGTCTCCGTTGGGTTTTGTTGGGTTCTTGTTGGTCATTATGTTAAATAGGAGTGGATTGTGGGTTTTGGAGAAGATCAGGTAGGTTTATTGTGGTTTTGGGGTGGATCTATGGTTTTGGGGGATTTTCTTCCAGTTTTGGGGGTGATGCCGATATTTTTTGGGGTGTTTTTGACGTGTTTTGGGGTCTCCATTAGGTTTTGTTGTGTTCTTGTTGGTCATTATGTTAAATAGGTGTGGATTGTGGGTTTTGGAGAAGTTCAGGTAGGTTTAGGGTGGTTTTGGGTTTGATCTATGGTTTTGGCGTATTTTCTTCCAGTTTTGGGGGTGATGCCGATATTTTTTGGGGTGTTTTTGACGTGTTTTGCGGTCTCCGTTGTGTTTCATTGGGTTTTCCATGGTCATTTTTTTGGAAAAGTGTAAATTGTGGGTTTTGGAGAACATCAGGTAGGTTTAGGGTGGTTTTGGGGTGGATCTATGGTTTTGGCGTATTTTCTTCCAGTTTTGGGGGTGATGCCATTCTTGTTTGGGGTGTTTTTAAAGGTTTTTTGGGTCTCTGTTTGGTTTTGTTGGGTTCTCGTTGGTCATCATGGTGGAAAAGGGTAAATTGTGGGTTTTGGAGAACATCAGGTAGGTTCAGGGTGGTTTTGGGGTTGATCTATGGTTTTGGGGGATTTTCTTCCAGATTTGGGTGTGATGCCGATATTTTTTGGGGTGTTTTTGACGTGTTTTGGGGTCTCCGTGTGGTTTTGTTGTGTTCTTGTTGGTCATTATGTTAAATAGGAGTGGATTGTGGGTTTTGGAGAAGATCAGGTAGGTTTAGGGTGGTTTTGGGGTGGATCTATGGTTTTGGGGGATTTTCTTCCAGTTTTGGGGGTGATGCCGATATTTTTTGGGGTGTTTTTGACGTGTTTTGGGGTCTCCGTTTTGTTTCATTGGTTTTTCCATGGTCATCGTGTTGTAAAAGGGTAAATTGTGGGTTTTGGAGAACATCAGGTAGGTTTAGGGTGGTTTTGGGGTGGATCTATGGTTTTGGGGGATTTTCTTCCAGTTTTGGGCGTGATCCCGTTCTTGTTTGGGGTGTTTTTTAAGGTTTTTGGGGTCTCTGTTGGGTTTTGTTGGGTTCTCGTTGGTCATCATGGTGGAAAAGGGTAAATTGTGGGTTTTGGAGAACATCAGGTAGGTTTAGGGTGGTTTTGGGGTGGATCTATGGTATTCAGTTTTTTTTTTTTGTTTTGGGGGGGGGGGGGGGGGGGGGATGATCCTGGACTTTTTGTGTTGTTTTTGACGTGTTTTGGGGTCTCCGTTGTGTTTCATTGGGTTTTCCATGGTCATCGTGTTGTAAAAGGGTAAATTGTGGGTTTTGGAGAACTTCAGGTAGGTTTAGGGGGAGTTTTCACGTGGATTCATGGTATTTGGGGTTTTCTTCTTTTTGGGGGAGTGATCCTCTCCTTTCTTCGGGTGATTTTGAAGTGTTTTGGGGTTTCCGTTGCGTTTCGTTGAGTTCCTAATGTGTTTTATGGTGGTTGGGAGTTGTCGTGGTTTAACCCGACCGGCAGCTAAACACCACGCAGCCGTTCGCTCACCCTCCCCCCTCCCTCTCTGGGACGGGGGAGAGAAATGGAAAGTGAAGCCCGTGAGTTGAGATAAAGACAGTTTAATAAGACAGGAAAAAAAAATAACAAAATAATAATAACAATAATAATAATGATGATACAATGGTGATAATACGAAAGTAATAATAGTATGTACAAACAAGTGATGCACAATGCAATTGCTCACCACCCGCTGACCGATGCCCAGCCTAACCCCGAGCAGTCCGGCCCCCTCCCCCCGGCTAGCCACCCCTATATATTGTTTAGCATGACGTCAGATGGTATGGAATACCCCTTTGGCTAGCTTGGGTCACCTGTCCTGGGTCTGTCCCCTCCCAGCTCTTACTGCACCCCCCAGCCTGCCCGTTGGCAGGACAGAGCAAAGGCTGAGATGTCCTTGGCTTAGTATAAGCACTGCTCTGCAACAATTAAAGCATCGGGGTGTTATCAGCACTCTTCTCATTCTAAGCCAAAACACAGCATTCCACCAGCTACTAGGAAGAAAATTAATTCTGTGCTAACTGTAACCAGGACAGGAGTGTGCTTTGGGATTAGGAGAACATCAGGTAGGTTTAGGGTGTCTTTGAGGTGGATCTATGGTATTTGGGGTTTTCTTCTATTTTTTGGCGTGATCCTGTTCTTTTTTTTTGGGTGTATTTGACGTGTTTTGGGGTCTCCGTTGGGTTTTGTTGTGTTCCTGTTGGTCTTTATGTTAAATAGGTGTGGATTGTGGGTTTTGGAGAACTTCAGGTAGGTTTAGGGTGGTTTTGGGGTGGATCTATGGTTTTGGGGGATTTTCTTCCAGTTTTGGGGGTGATCCCGTTCTTGTTTGGGGTGTTTTTTAAGGCTTTTGGGGTCTCTGTTGGGTTTTGTTGGGTTCTCGTTGGTCATCATGGTGGAAAAGTGTAAATTGTGGGTTTTGGAGAAGATCAGGTAGGTTTAGGGTGGTTTTGGGGTGGATCTATGGTTTTGGGGGATTTTCTTCCAGTTTTGGGGGTGATGCCGATATTTTTTGGGGTGTTTTTGACGTGTTTTGCGGTCTCTGTTTGGTTTTGTTGTGTTCTTGTTGGTCATTATGTTAAATAGGTGTGGATTGTGGGTTTTGGAGAACATCAGGTAGGTTTAGGGTGGTTTTGGGTTTGATCTATGGTTTTGGCGTATTTTCTTCCAGTTTTGGGGGTGATGCCATTCTTGTTTGGAGTGTTTTTAAAGGTTTTTTGGGTCTCTGTTTGGTTTTGTTGGGTTCTCGTTGGTCATCATGGTGGAAAAGTGTAAATTGTGGGTTTTGGAGAAGATCGGGTAGGTTTAGGGTGGTTTTGGGGTGGATCTATGGTTTTGGGGGATTTTCTTCCAGATTTGGGGGTGATGCCGTTCTTGTTTGGGGTGTTTTTGACGTGTTTTGGGTCTCTGTTGGGTTTATTTGCGTTCTCATTGGTCTTCATGGTGGAAAAGGGTACATTGTGGGTTTTGGAGAACATCAGGTAGGTTTAGGGTGGTTTTGGGGTGGATCTATGGTATTTGGGGTTTTCTTCTATTTTTTGGCATGAACCTGTTCTTTTTTGGGGTGTTTTTGATGTGTTTTGGGGTCTCCGTTGGGTTTTGTTGTGTTCTTGTTGGTCATTATGTTAAATAGGAGTGGATTGTGGGTTTTGGAGAACTTCAGGTAGGTTTAGGGTGGTTTTGGGGTGGATCTATGGTTTTGGGGGATTTTCTTCCAGTTTTGGGGGTGATGCCATTCTTGTTTGGGGTGTTTTTTAAGGCTTTTGGGGTCTCTGTTGGGTTTTGTTGGGTTCTCGTTGGTCATCATGGTGTAAAAGTGTAAATTGTGGGTTTTGTAGAACATCAGGTAGGTTTAGGGTGGTTTTGGGGTGGATCTATGGTTTTGGGGGATTTTCTTCCAGTTTTGGGGGTGATTCCGATATTTTTTGGGGTGTTTTTGACGTGTTTTGGGGTCTCCATTAGGTTTTGTTGTGTTCTTGTTGGTCATTATGTTAAATAGGAGTGGATTGTGGGTTTTGGAGAAGATCAGGTAGGTTTAGGGTGTCTTTGGGGTGGATCTATGGTATTTGGGGTTTTCTTTTATTTTTTGGCGTGATCCTGTTCTTTTTTTTTGGGTGTATTTGACGTGTTTTGGGGTCTCCGTTGGGTTTTGTTGTGTTCCTGTTGGTCTTTATGTTAAATAGGTGTTGATTGTGGGTTTTGGAGAAGATCAGGTAGGTTTAGGGTGGTTTTGGGTTTGATCTATGGTTTTGGGGGATTTTCTTCCAGTTTTGGGGGTGATGCCATTCTTGTTTGGGGTGTTTTTTAAGGCTTTTGGGGTCTCTGTTGGGTTTTGTTGGGTTCTCGTTGGTCATCATGGTGTAAAAGTGTAAATTGTGGGTTTTGTAGAACATCAGGTAGGTTTAGGGTGGTTTTGGGGTGGATCTATGGTTTTGGGGGATTTTCTTCCAGTTTTGGGGGTGATTCCGATATTTTTTAGGGTGTTTTTGACGTGTTTTGGGGTCTCCATTAGGTTTTGTTGTGTTCTTGTTGGTCATTATGTTAAATAGGAGTGGATTGTGGGTTTTGGAGAAGATCAGGTAGGTTTAGGGTGTCTTTGGGGTGGATCTATGGTATTTGGGGGTTTCTTTTATTTTTTGGCGTGATCCTGTTCTTTTTTTTTGGTTGTATTTGACGTGTTTTGGGGTCTCCGTTGGGTTTTGTTGTGTTCCTGTTGGTCTTTATGTTAAATAGGTGTTGATTGTGGGTTTTGGAGAAGATCAGGTAGGTTTAGGGTGGTTTTGGGGTGAATCTATGGTTTTGGCGTATTTTCTTCCAGATTTGGGGGTGATGCCAATATTTTTTGTGGCTGTTTTTGACGTGTTTTGGATCTCTGTTGGGTTTATTTGCGTTCTCATTAGTCATCATGGTGGAAAAGGGTACATTGTGGGTTTTGCAGAACATCAGGTAGGTTTAGGGTGTCTTTGGGGTGGATCTATGTTATTTGGGGTTTTCTACTATTTTTTGGCATGAACCTGTTCTTTTTTAAGGTGTTTTTGATGTTTTTTGGGGTCTCCGTTGGGTTTTGTTGTGTTCTTGTTGGTCATTATGTTAAATAGGAGTGGATTGTGGATTTTGGAGAAGATCAGGTAGGTTTAGGGTGGTTTTGGGGTGGATCTATGGTTTTGGCGTATTTTCTTCCAGTTTTGGGGGTGATGCCGATATTTTTTGGGGTGTTTTTGACGTGTTTTGGGGTCTCCGTTGTGTTTCATTGGGTTTTCCATGGTCATTTTTTTGGAAAAGTGTAAATTGTGGGTTTTGGAGAACATCAGGTAGGTTTAGGGTGGTTTTGGGGTGGATCTATGGTTTTGGGGGATTTTCTTGCAGTTTTGGGGGTGATCCCGTTCTTGTTTGGGGTGTTTTTTAAGGTTTTTGGGGTCTCTGTTGGGTTTTGTTGGGTTCTCGTTGGTCATCATGGTGGAAAAGGGTAAATTGTGTGTTTTGGAGAAGATCAGGTAGGTTTAGGGTGGTTTTGGGGTGGATCTATGGTATTCAGTTTTTTTTTTTTGTTTTGGGTGGGGGGGGAGGGGATGATCCTGGGCTTTTTGTGTTGTTTTTGACGTGTTTTGGGGTCTCCGTTGTGTTTCATTGGGTTTTCCATGGTCATCGTGTTGTAAAAGGGTAAATTGTGGGTTTTGGAGAACTTCAGGTAGGTTTAGGGGGAGTTTTCACGTGGATTCATGGTATTTGGGGTTTTCTTCTTTTTGGGGGAGTGATCCTCTCCTTTCTTCGGGTGATTTTGAAGTGTTTTGGGGTTTCCGTTGCGTTTCGTTGAGTTCCTAATGTGTTTTATGGTGGTTGGGAGTGTGCTTTGGGATTAGGAGGACATCAGGTAGGTTTAGGGTGTCTTTGGGGTGGATCTATGGTATTTGGGGTTTTCTTCTATTTTTTGGCGTGATCCTGTTCTTTTTTTTTGGGTGTATTTGACGTGTTTTGGGGTCTCCGTTGGGTTTTGTTGTGTTCCTGTTGGTCTTTATGTTAAATAGGTGTGGATTGTGGGTTTTGGAGAAGATCAGGTAGGTTTAGGGTGGTTTTGGGGTGGATCTATGGTTTTGGCGTATTTTCTTCCAGATTTGGGGGTGATGCCAATAATTTTTGTGGCTGTTTTTGACGTGTTTTGGATCTCTGTTGGGTTTATTTGCGTTCTCATTGGTCATCATGGTGGAAAAGTGTACATTGTGGGTTTTGCAGAACATCAGGTAGGTTTAGGGTGTCTTTGGGGTGGATCTATGTTATTTGGGGTTTTCTACTATTGTTTGGCATGAACCTGTTCTTTTTTAAGGTGTTTTTGATGTTTTTTGGGGTCTCCGTTGGGTTTTGTTGTGTTCTTGTTGGTCTTTATGTTAAATAGGTGTGGATTGTGGGTTTTGGAGATGATCAGGTAGGTTTAGGGTGGTTTAGGGGTGGATCTATGGTTTTGGGGGATTTTCTTCCAGTTTTGGGGGTGATGCCGATATTTTTTGTGGTGTTTTTGACGTGTTTTGGGGTCTCTGTTTGGTTGTGTTGTTCTTGTTGGTCATTATGTTAAATAGGTGTGGATTGTGGGTTTTGGAGAACATCAGGTAGGTTTAGGGTGGTTTTGGGTTTGATCTATGGTTTTGGCGGATTTTCTTCCAGTTTTGGGGGTGATGCCATTCTTGTTTGGGGTGTTTTTTAAGGTTTTTTGGGTCTCTGTTTGGTTTTGTTGGGTTCTCGTTGGTCATCATGGTGGAAAAGGGTAAATTGTGGGTTTTGGAGAACATCAGGTAGGTTTAGGGTGGTTTTGGGGTGGATCTATGGTTTTGGAGTATTTTCTTCCAGATTTGGGGGTGATGCCGATATTTTTTGGGGTGTTTTTGACGTGCTTTGGGGTCTCCGTTGGGTTTTGTTGTGTTCTTGTTGGTCATTATGTTTAATAGGAGTGGATTGTGGATTTTGGAGAAGATCAGGTAGGTTTAGGGTGGTTTTGGGGTGGATCTATGGTTTTGGCGTATTTTCTTCCAGTTTTGGGGGTGATGCCGATATTTTTTGGGGTGTTTTTGACGTGTTTTGGGGTCTCCGTTGTGTTTCATTGGGTTTTCCATGGTCATTTTTTTGGAAAAGTGTAAATTGTGGGTTTTGGAGAACATCAGGTAGGTTTAGGGTGGTTTTGGGGTGGATCTATGGTTTTGGCGGATTTTCTTGCAGTTTTGGGGGTGATGCCATTCTGGTTTGGGGTGTTTTTTAAGGTTTTTGGGGTCTCTGTTGGGTTTTGTTGGGTTCTCGTTGGTCATCATGGTGGAAAAGGGTAAATTGTGGGTTTTGGAGAAGATCAGGTAGGTTTAGGGTGGTTTTGGGGTGGATCTATGGTATTCAGTTTTTTTTTTTTGTTTTGGGTGGGGGGGGGGGAGGATGATCCTGGGCTTTTTGTGTTGTTTTTGACGTGTTTTGGGGTCTCCGTTGTGTTTCATTGGGTTTTCCATGGTCATCGTGTTGTAAAAGGGTAAATTGTGGGTTTTGGAGAACTTCAGGTAGCTTTAGGGGGAGTTTTCACGTGGATTCATGGTATTTGGGGTTTTCTTCTTTTTGGGGGAGTGATCCTCTCCTTTCTTCGGGTGATTTTGAAGTGTTTTGGGGTTTCCGTTGCGTTTCGTTGAGTTCCTAATGTGTTTTATGGTGGTTGGGAGTGTGCTTATGGATTAGGAGAACATCAGGTAGGTTTAGGGTGTCTTTGGGGTGGATCTATGGTATTTGGGGTTTTCTTCTATTTTTTGGCGTGATCCTGTTCTTTTTTTTTGGGTGTATTTGACGTGTTTTGGGGTCTCCGTTGGGTTTTGTTGTGTTCCTGTTGGTCTTTATGTTAAATAGGTGTGGATTGTGGGTTTTGGAGATGATCAGGTAGGTTTAGGGTGGTTTAGGGGTGGATCTATGGTTTTGGGGGATTTTCTTCCAGTTTTGGGGGTGATGCCGATATTTTTTGTGGTGTTTTTGACGTGTTTTGGGGTCTCTGTTTGGTTGTGTTGTTCTTGTTGGTCATTATGTTAAATAGGTGTGGATTGTGGCTTTTGGAGAACATCAGGTAGGTTTAGGGTGGTTTTGGGTTTGATCTATGGTTTTGGCGGATTTTCTTCCAGTTTTGGGGGTGATGCCATTCTTGTTTGGGGTGTTTTTTAAGGTTTTTGGGGTCTCTGTTTGATTTTGTTTGGTTCTCGTTGGTCATCATGGTGGAAAAGGGTAAATTGTGGGTTTTGGAGAACATCAGGTAGGTTTAGGGTGGTTTTGGGGTGGATCTATGGTTTTGGCGTATTTTCTTCCAGATTTGGGGGTGATGCCAATAATTTTTGTGGCTGTTTTTGACGTGTTTTGGATCTCTGTTGGGTTTATTTGCGTTCTCATTGGTCATCATGGTGGAAAAGTGTACATTGTGGGTTTTGCAGAACATCAGGTAGGTTTAGGGTGTCTTTGGGGTGGATCTATGTTATTTGGGGTTTTCTACTATTGTTTGGCATGAACCTGTTCTTTTTTAAGGTGTTTTTGATGTTTTTTGGGGTCTCCGTTGGGTTTTGTTGTGTTCTTGTTGGTCATTATGTTAAATAGGAGTGGATTGTGGATTTTGGAGAAGATCAGGTAGGTTTAGGGTGGTTTTGGGGTGGATCTATGGTTTTGGGGGATTTTCTTCCAGTTTTGGGGGTGATGCCGATATTTTTTGTGGTGTTTTTGACGTGTTTTGGGGTCTCTGTTTGGTTGTGTTGTTCTTGTTGGTCATTATGTTAAATAGGTGTGGATTGTGGGTTTTGGAGAAGATCAGGTAGGTTTAGGGTGGTTTTGGGTTTGATCTATGGTTTTGGCGTATTTTCTTCCAGTTTTGGGGGTGATGCCATTCTTGTTTGGGGTGTTTTTTAAGGTTTTTTGGGTCTCTGTTTGGTTTTGTTGGGTTCTCGTTGGTCATCATGGTGGAAAAGGGTAAATTGTGGGTTTTGGAGAACATCAGGTAGGTTTAGGGTGGTTTTGGGGTGGATCTATGGTTTTGGAGTATTTTCTTCCAGATTTGGGGGTGATGCCGATATTTTTTGGGGTGTTTTTGACGTGCTTTGGGGTCTCCGTTGGGTTTTGTTGTGTTCTTGTTGGTCATTATGTTTAATAGGAGTGGATTGTGGATTTTGGAGAAGATCAGGTAGGTTTAGGGTGGTTTTGGGGTGGATCTATGGTTTTGGCGTATTTTCTTCCAGTTTTGGGGGTGATGCCGATATTTTTTGGGGTGTTTTTGACGTGTTTTGGGGTCTCCGTTGTGTTTCATTGGGTTTTCCATGGTCATTTTTTTGGAAAAGTGTAAATTGTGGGTTTTGGAGAACATCAGGTAGGTTTAGGGTGGTTTTGGGGTGGATCTATGGTTTTGGGGGATTTTCTTGCAGTTTTGGGGGTGATCCCGTTCTTGTTTGGGGTGTTTTTTAAGGTTTTTGGGGTCTCTGTTGGGTTTTGTTGGGTTCTCGTTGGTCATCATGGTGGAAAAGGGTAAATTGTGGGTTTTGGAGAACATCAGGTAGGTTTAGGGTGGTTTTGGGGTGGATCTATGGTATTCAGTTTTTTTTTTTGTTTTGGGTGGGGGGGGGGGGGATGATCCTGGGCTTTTTGTGTTGTTTTTGACGTGTTTTGGGGTCTCCGTTGTGTTTCATTGGGTTTTCCATGGTCATCGTGTTGTAAAAGGGTATGTTGTGGGTTTTGGAGAACTTCAGGTAGGTTTAGGGGGAGTTTTCACGTGGATTCATGGTATTTGGGGTTTTCTTCTTTTTGGGGGAGTGATCCTCTCCTTTCTTCGGGTGATTTTGAAGTGTTTTGGGGTTTCCGTTGCGTTTCGTTGAGTTCCTAATGTGTTTTATGGTGGTTGGGAGTGTGCTTTGGGATTAGGAGAACATCAGGTAGGTTTAGGGTGTCTTTGGGGTGGATCTATGGTATTTGGGGTTTTCTTCTATTTTTTGGCGTGATCCTGTTCTTTTTTTTTGGGTGTATTTGACGTGTTTTGGGGTCTCCGTTGGGTTTTGTTGTGTTCCTGTTGGTCTTTATGTTAAATAGGTGTGGATTGTGGGTTTTGGAGAACTTCAGGTAGGTTTAGGGTGGTTTTGGGGTGGATCTATGGTTTTGGGGGATTTTCTTCCAGTTTTGGGGGTGATGCCTTTCTCGTTTGGGGTGTGTTTGACGTTTTTTGAGGTCTCTGTTTGGTTTTGTTGGGTTCTCGTTGGTCATCATGGTGGAAAAGTGTACATTGTGGGTTTTGGAGAACATCAGGTAGGTTTAGGGTGTCTTTGGGGTGGATCTATGGTTTTGGGGGATTTTCTTCCAGTTTTGGGGGTGATGCCGATATTTTTTGGGGTGTTTTTGACGTGTTTTGCGGTCTCTGTTTGGTTTTGTTGTGTTCTTGTTGGTCATTATGTTAAATAGGTGTGGATTGTGGGTTTTGGAGAAGATCAGGTAGGTTTAGGGTGGTTTGGGTTTGATCTATGGTTTTGGCGTATTTTCTTCCAGTTTTGGGGGTGATGCCAATATTTTTTGTGGCTGTTTTTGACGTGTTTTGGATCTCTGTTGGGTTTATTTGCGTTCTCATTGGTCATCATGGTGGAAAAGTGTACATTGTGGGTTTTGGAGAACATCAGGTAGGTTTAGGGTGTCTTTGGGGTGGATCTATGTTATTTGGGGTTTTCTACTATTTTTTGGCATGAACCTGTTCTTTTTTAAGGTGTTTTTGATGTTTTTTGGGGTCTCCGTTGGGTTTTGTTGTGTTCTTGTTGGTCATTATGTTAAATAGGAGTGGATTGTGGGTTTTGGAGAAGATCAGGTAGGTTTAGGGTGGTTTTGGGGTGGATCTATGGTTTTGGCGTATTTTCTTCCAGATTTTGGGGTGATGCCGATATTTTTTGGGGTGTTTTTGACGTGTTTTGGGGTCTCCGTTGTGTTTCATTGGGTTTTCCATGGTCATCGTGTTGTAAAAGGGTAAATTGTGGGTTTTGGAGAACATCAGGTAGGTTTAGGGGGAGTTTTCACGTGGATTCATGGTATTTGGGGTTTTCTTCTTTTTGGGGGAGTGATCCTCTCCTTTCTTCGGGTGATTTTGAAGTGTTTTGGGGTTTCCGTTGCGTTTCGTTGAGTTCCTAATGTGTTTTATGGTGGTTGGGAGTGTGCTTTGGGATTAGGAGAACATCAGGTAGGTTTAGGGTGTCTTTGAGGTGGATCTATGGTATTTGGGGTTTTCTTCTATTTTTTGGCGTGATCCTGTTCTTTTTTTGTGGGTGTATTTGACGTGTTTTGGGGTCTCCGTTGGGTTTTGTTGTGTTCCTGTTGGTCTTTATGTTAAATAGGTGTGGATTGTGGGTTTTGGAGAACTTCAGGTAGGTTTAGGGTGGTTTTGGGGTGGATCTATGGTTTTGGGGGATTTTCTTCCAGTTTTGGGGTGATCCCGTTCTTGTTTGGGGTGTTTTTTAAGGCTTTTGGGGTCTCTGTTGGGTTTTGTTGGTTTCTCGTTGGTCATCATGGTGGAAAAGTGTAAATTGTGGGTTTTGGAGAAGATCAGGTAGGTTTAGGGTGGTTTTGGGGTGGATCTATGGTTTTGGGGGATTTTCTTCCAGTTTTGGGGGTGATGCCGATATTTTTTGGGGTGTTTTTGACGTGTTTTGCGGTCTCTGTTTGGTTTTGTTGTGTTCTTGTTGGTCATTATGTTAAATAGGTGTGGATTGTGGGTTTTGGAGAACATCAGGTAGGTTTAGGGTGGTTTTGGGTTTGATCTATGGTTTTGGCGTATTTTCTTCCAGTTTTGGGGGTGATGCCATTCTTGTTTGGGGTGTTTTTTAAGGTTTTTGGGGTCTCTGTTTGGTTTTGTTGGGTTCTCGTTGGTCATCATGGTGGAAAAGGGTACATTGTGGGTTTTGGAGAAGATCAGGTAGGTTTAGGGTGGTTTTGGGGTGGATCTATGGTTTTGGAGGATTTTCTTCCAGTTTTGGGGGTGATGCCGTTCTTGTTTGGGGTGTTTTTGACGTGTTTTGGGGTCTCTGTTGGGTTTATTTGCGTTCTCATTGGTCATCATGGTGGAAAAGTGTAAATTGTGGGTTTTGGAGAACATCAGGTAGGTTTAGGGTGGTTTTGGGGTGGATCTATGGTATTTGGGGTTTTCTTCTATTTTTTGGCATGAACCTGTTCTTTTTTGGGGTGTTTTTGATGTGTTTTTGGGGTCTCCGTTGGGTTTTGTTGGGTTCTTGTTGGTCATTATGTTAAATAGGAGTGGATTGTGGGTTTTGGAGAAGATCAGGTAGGTTTATTGTGGTTTTGGGGTGGATCTATGGTTTTGGGGGATTTTCTTCCAGTTTTGGGGGTGATGCCGATATTTTTTGGGGTGTTTTTGACGTGTTTTGGGGTCTCCATTAGGTTTTGTTGTGTTCTTGTTGGTCATTATGTTAAATAGGTGTGGATTGTGGGTTTTGGAGAAGATCAGGTAGGTTTAGGGTGGTTTTGGGTTTGATCTATGGTTTTGGCGTATTTTCTTCCAGTTTTGGGGGTGATGCCGATATTTTTTGGGGTGTTTTTGACGTGTTTTGCGGTCTCCGTTGTGTTTCATTGGGTTTTCCATGGTCATTTTTTTGGAAAAGTGTAAATTGTGGGTTTTGGAGAACATCAGGTAGGTTTAGGGTGGTTTTGGGGTGGATCTATGGTTTTGGCGTATTTTCTTCCAGTTTTGGGGGTGATGCCATTCTTGTTTGGGGTGTTTTTAAAGGTTTTTTGGGTCTCTGTTTGGTTTTGTTGGGTTCTCGTTGGTCATCATGGTGGAAAAGTGTAAATTGTGGGTTTTGGAGAACATCAGGTAGGTTCAGGGTGGTTTTGGGGTTGATCTATGGTTTTGGGGGATTTTCTTCCAGATTTGGGTGTGATGCCGATATTTTTTGGGGTGTTTTTGACGTGTTTTGGGGTCTCCGTGTGGTTTTGTTGTGTTCTTGTTGGTCATTATGTTAAATAGGAGTGGATTGTGGGTTTTGGAGAAGATCAGGTAGGTTTAGGGTGGTTTTGGGGTGGATCTATGGTTTTGGCGTATTTTCTTCCAGATTTGGGGTGATGCCGATATTTTTGGGGTGTTTTTGACATGTTTTGGGGTCTCCGTTGTGTTTCATTGGTTTTTCCATGGTCATCGTGTTGTAAAAGGGTAAATTGTGGGTTTTGGAGAACATCAGGTAGGTTTAGGGTGGTTTGGGGTGGATCTATGGTTTTGGGGGATTTTCTTCCAGTTTTGGGGTGATCCCGTTCTTGTTTGGGGTGTTTTTAAGGTTTTTGGGGTCTCTGTTTGATTTTGTTGGGTTCTCGTTGGTCATCATGGTGGAAAAGGGTAAATTGTGGGTTTTGGAGAACATCAGGTAGGTTTAGGGTGGTTTTGGGGGTGGATCTATGGTATTCAGTTTTTTTTTTTTTGTTTTGGGGGGGGGGGGGGGGGGGGGGGATGATCCTGGACTTTTTGTGTTGTTTTTGACGTGTTTTGGGGTCTCCGTTGTGTTTCATTGGGTTTTCCATGGTCATCGTGTTGTAAAAGGGTAAATTGTGGTTTTGGAGAACTTCAGGTAGGTTTAGGGGGAGTTTTCACGTGGATTCATGGTATTTGGGGTTTTCTTCTTTTTGGGGGAGTGATCCTCTCCTTCTTCGGGTGATTTTGAAGTGTTTTGGGTTTCCGTTGCGTTTCGTTGATTTCCTAATGTGTTTTATGGTGGTTGGGAGTTGTCGTGGTTTAACCCGACCGGCAGCTAAACACCACGCAGCCGTTCGCTCACCCTCCCCCCTCCCTCTCTGGGACGGGGGAGAGAAAGGAAAGTGAAGCCCGTGAGTTGAGATAAAGACAGTTAATAAGACAGGAAAAAAAATAACAAAATAATAATAACAATAATAATAATGATGATACAATGGTGATAATACGAAAGTAATAATAGTATGTACAAACAAGTGATGCACAATGCAATGCTCACCACCCGCTGACCGATGCCCAGCCTAACCCCGAGCAGTCCGGCCCCCTCCCCCGGCTAGCCACCCCTATATATTGTTTAGCATGACGTCAGATGGGTATGGAATACCCCTTTGGCTAGTTTGGGTCACCTGTCCTGGGGTCTGTCCCTCCCAGCTCTTACTGCACCCCCCCAGCCTGCCCGTTGGCAGGACAGAGCAAAGGCTGAGATGTCCTTGGCTTAGTATAAGCACTGCTCTGCAACAATTAAAGCATCGGGGTGTTATCAGCACTCTTCTCATTCTAAGCCAAAACACAGCATTCCACCAGCTACTAGGAAGAAAATTAATTCTGTGCTAACTGTAACCAGGACAGGAGTGTGCTTTGGGATTAGGAGAACATCAGGTAGGTTTAGGGTGTCTTTGAGGTGGATCTATGGTATTTGGGGTTTTCTTCTATTTTTTGGCGTGATCCTGTTCTTTTTTTTCGGTGTATTTGACGTGTTTTGGGGTCTCCGTTGGGTTTGTTGTGTTCCTGTTGGTCTTTATGTTAAATAGGTGTGGATTGTGGGGTTTGGAGAACTTCAGGTAGGTTTAGGGTGGTTTTGGGGTGGATCTATGGTTTTGGGGGATTTTTCTTCCAGTTTTGGGGGTGATCCCGTTCTTGTTTGGGGTGTTTTTCTTAAGGCTTTTGGGGTCTCTGTTGGGTTTTGTTGGGTTCTCGTTGGTCATCATGGTGGAAAAGTAAATTGTGGGGTTTGGAGAAGATCAGGTAGGTTTAGGGTGGTTTTGGGGTGGATCTATGGTTTTGGGGGATTTTCTTCCAGTTTTGGGGGTGATGCCGATATTTTTTTGGGGTGTTTTTGACGTGTTTTGCGGTCTCTGTTGGGTTTTGTTGTGTCTTGTTGGTCATTATGTTAAATAGGTGTGGATTGTGGGTTTTGAGAACATCAGGTATGTTTAGGGTGGTTTTGGGTTTGATCTATGGTTTTGGCGTATTTTTCTTCCCAGTTTTGGGGGTGTTGCCATTCTTGTTTGGGGTGTTTTTAAAGGTTTTTGGGTCTCTGTTTGGTTTTGTTGGTTCTCGTTGGTCATCATGGTGGAAAAGTGTAAATTGTGGGTTTTGGAGAAGATCGGGTAGGTTTAGGGTGGTTTTGGGGTGGATCTATGGTTTTGGGGGATTTTCTTCCAGATTTGGGGGTGATGCCGTTCTTGTTTGGGGTGTTTTTGACGTGTTTTGGGGTCTCTGTTGGGTTTATTTGCGTTCTCATTGGTCTTCATGGTGGAAAAGGGTACATTGTGGGTTTTGGAGAACATCAGGTAGGTTAGGGTGGTTTTGGGGTGGATCTATGGTATTTGGGGTTTTCTTCTATTTTTTGGCATGAACCTGTTTCTTTTTTGGGGTGTTTTTGATGTGTTTTGGGGTCTCCGTTGGGTTTTGTTGTTCTTGTTGGTCATTATGTTAAATAGGAGTGGATTGTGGGTTTTGGAGAAGATCAGGTAGTTTAGGGTGGTTTGGGGTGGATCTATGGTTTTGGGGGATTTCTTCCAGTTTTGGGGGTGATGCCGATATTTTTTTGGGGTGTTTTTGACGTGTTTTGGGGTCTCCATTAGGTTTTGTTGTGTTCTTGTTGGTCATTATGTTAAATAGGTGTGGATTGTGGGTTTTGGAGAAGATCAGGTAGGTTTAGGTGGTTTTGGGTTTGATCTATGGTTTTGGCGTATTTTCTTCCAGTTTTGGGGGTGATGCCGATATTTTTTGGGGTGTTTTGACGTGTTTGCGGTCTCTGTTGTGTTTCATTGGGTTTTCCATGGTCATCATGGTGGAAAAGTGTAAATGTGGGTTTGGAGAAGATCAGGTAGGTTTAGGGTGGTTTTGGGGTGGATCTATGGTTTTGGGGGATTTTCTGCAGTTTTGGGGTGATGCCATTCTTGTTTGGGGTGTTTTAAGTTTTGGGGTCTCTGTTTGTTTGTTGGGTTCTCGTTGGTCATCATGTGGAAAAGGGTAAATTGTGGGTTTTGGAGAAGATCAGGTAGGTTTAGGGTGGTTTTGGGGTGGATCTATGGTATTCAGTTTTTTTTTTTGTTTTGGGTGGGGGGGGGGGATGATCCTGGACTTTTTGTGTTGTTTTTGACGTGTTTTGGGGTCTCCGTTGTGGTTTCATTGGTTTTCCATGGTCATCGTGTTGTAAAAGGGTAAATTGTGGGTTTTGGAGAACTTCAGGTAGGTTTAGGGGAGTTTTCACGTGGATTCATGGTATTTGGGGTTTTCTTCTTTTTGGGGGAGTGATCCTCTCCTTTCTTCGGGTAATTTTGAAGTTTTTGGGGTTTCCGTTGCGTTTCGTTGAGTTCCTAATGTGTTTATGGTGGTTGGGAGTGGCTTTGGGATTAGGAGAACATCAGGGTAGGTTTAGGGTGTCTTTGGGGTGGATCTATGGTATTTGGGGTTTTCTTCTATTTTTTGGCGTGATCCTGTTCTTTTTTTTGGGTGTATTTGACGTGTTTTGGGGTCTCCGTGGGTTTTGTTGTGTTCCTGTGGTCTTTATGTAAATAGGTGTGGAATTGTGGGTTTTGGAGAACTTCAGGTAGGTTTAGGGTGGTTTTGGGGTGGATCTATGGTTTTGGGGGATTTTCTTCCAGTTTTGGGGGTGATGCCATTCTTGTTTGGGGGTGTTTTTTAAGGCTTTTGGGGTCTCTGTTGGGTTTTGTTGGGTTCTCGTTGGTCATCATGGTGTAAAAGTGTAAATTGTGGGTTTTGTAGAACATCAGGTAGGTTTAGGGTGGTTTGGGGTGGATCTATGGTTTTGGGGGATTTTCTTCAGTTTTGGGGGTGATTCCGATATTTTTGGGGTGTTTTTGACGTGTTTTGGGGTCTCCATTAGGTTTTGTTGTGTTCTTGTGGTCATTATGTTAAATAGGAGTGGATTGTGGGGTTTTGGAGAAGATCAGGTAGGTTTAGGGTGTCTTTGGGGTGGATCTATGGTATTTGGGGTTTTCTTTTATTTTTTGGCGTGATCCTGTTCTTTTTTTTTGGTTGTATTTGACGTGTTTTGGGGTCTCCGTTGGGTTTTGTTGTGTTCCTGTTGGTCTTTATGTTACATAGGTGTTGATTGTGGGTTTTGGAGAAGATCAGGTAGGTTTAGGGTGGTTTTGGGTTTGATCTATGGTTTTGGGGGATTTTCTTCCAGTTTTGGGGGTGATGCCATTCTTGTTTGGGTGTTTTTAAGGCTTTTGGGTCTCTGTTGGGTTTGTTGGGTTCTCGTTGGTCATCATGGTGTAAAAGTGTAAATTGTGGTTTTGTAGAACATCAGGTAGGTTTAGGGTGGTTTTGGGGTGGATCTATGGTTTGGGGGATTTTCTTCCAGTTTGGGGGTGATTCCGATATTTTTTAGGGTGTTTTTGACGTGGTTTTGGGGTCTCCATTAGGTTTTGTTGTGTTCTTGTTGGTCATTATGTTAATAGGAGTGGATTGTGGGTTTTGGAGAAGATCAGGGTAGGTTTAGGGTGTCTTTGGGGTGGATCTATGGTATTTGGGGGTTTCTTTTATTTTTTGGCGTGATCCTGTTCTTTTTTTTTGGGTGTATTTGACGTGTTTGGGGTCTCCGTTGGGTTTTGTTTGGTTCCTGTTGGTCTTTATGTTAAATAGGTGTGGATTGTGGGTTTTGGAGAAGATCAGGTAGGTTTAGGGTGGTTTTTGGGGTGATCTATGGTTTTGGCGTATTTTCTTCCAGATTTGGGGGTGATGCCAATAATTTTTGTGGCTGTTTTGACGTGTTTTGGATCTCTGTTGGGTTTATTTGCGTTCTCATTGGTCATCATTGTGGAAAAGTGTACATTGTGGGTTTGCAGAACATCAGGTAGGGTTTAGGGTGTCTTTGGGGTGGATCTATGTTATTTGGGGTTTTCTACTATTGTTTGGCATGAACCTGTTCTTTTTTAAGGTGTTTTTGATGTTTTTGGGGTCTCCGTTGGGTTTTGTTGTGTTCTTGTTGGTCATTATGTTTATAGGAGTGGATTGTGGATTTTGGAGAAGATCAGGTAGGTTTAGGGTGGTTTTGGGGTGGATCTATGGTTTTGGCGTATTTTCTTCCAGTTTTGGGGGTGATGCCGATATTTTTTGTGGTGTTTTTGACGTGTTTTGGGATCTCCGTTGTGTTTCATTGGGTTTTCCATGGTCATTTTTTTGGAAAAGTGTAAATTGTGGGTTTTGGAGCACATCAGGTAGGTTTAGGGTGGTTTTGGGGTGGATCTATGGTTTTGGCGGATTTTCTTGCAGTTTTGGGGGTGATGCCATTCTGGTTTGGGGTGTTTTTTAAGGTTTTTGGGGTCTCTGTTGGGTTTTGTTGGGTTCTCGTTGGTCATCATGGTGGAAAAGGGTAAATTGTGGGTTTTGGAGAAGATCAGGTAGGTTTAGGGTGGTTTTGGGGTGGATCTATGGTATTCAGTTTTTTTTTTTTGTTTTGGGTGGGGGGGGGGGGAGGATGATCCTGGGCTTTTTGTGTTGTTTTTGACGTGTTTTGGGTCTCCGTTGTGTTTCATTGGGTTTTCCATGGGCATCGTGTTGTAAAAGGGTAAATTGTGGGTTTTGGAGAACTTCAGGTAGGTTTAGGGGGAGTTTTCACGTGAATTCATGGTATTTGGGGTTTTCTTCTTTTGGGGGAGTGATCCTCTCCTTTCTTCGGGTGATTTTGAAGTGTTTTGGGGTTTCCGTTGCGTTTCGTGAGTTCCTAATGTGTTTTATGGTGGTTGGGAGTGTGCTTATGGATTAGGAGAACATCAGGTAGGTTTAGGGTGTCTTGGGTGGATCTATGGTATTTGGGGTTTTCTTCTATTTTTTGGCGTGATCCTGTTCTTTTTTTTTTGGGTGTATTTGACGTGTTTTGGGGTCTCGTTGGGTTTGTTGTGTTCCTGTTGGTCTTTATGTTAAATAGGTGTGGATTGTGGGTTTTGGAGATGATCAGGTAGGTTTAGGGGTGGTTTAGGGGTGGATCTATGGTTTTGGGGATTTTCTTCCAGTTTTGGGGGTGATGCCGATATTTTTTGGGGTGTTTTTGACGTGTTTGGGGTCTCTGTTTGGTTGTGTTGTGTCTTGTTGGTCATTATGTTAAATAGTGTGGATTGTGGCTTTTGGAGAACATCAGGTAGGTTTAGGGTGGTTTTGGGTTTGATCTATGGTTTTGGCGGATTTTTCTTCCAGTTTTGGGGTGATGCCATTCTTGTTGTGGGTGTTTTTTAAGGTTTTGGGGTCTCTGTTTGATTTGTTTGGTTCTCGTTGGTCATCATGGTGGAAAAGGGTAATTGTGGGTTTTGGAGAAGATCAGGTAGGTTTAGGGTGGTTTTGGGGTGGATTCTATGGTTTTGGAGTATTTTCTTCCAGATTTGGGGTGATGCCGATATTTTTTGGGGTGTTTTTGACGTGCTTTGGGGTCTCCGTTGGTTTTGTTGTGTTCTTGTTGGTCATTATGTTCAATAGGAGTGGATTGTGGATTTTGGAGAAGATCAGGTAGGTTTAGGGTGGTTTTGGGGTGGATCTATGGTTTTGGCGTATTTTCTTCCAGTTTTGGGGGTGATGCCGATATTTTTTGGGGTGTTTTTGACGTGTTTTGGGTCTCCGTTGTGTTTCATTGGGTTTCCATGGTCATTTTTTTGGAAAAGTGTAAATTGTGGGTTTTGGAGAACATCAGGTAGGTTTAGGGTGGTTTTGGGGTGGATCTATGGTTTTGGCGGATTTTCTTGCAGTTTTGGGGGTGATGCCATTCTTGTTTGGGGTGTTTTTTAAGGTTTTTGGGGTCTCTGTTGGGTTTTGTTGGGTTCTCGTTGGTCATCATGGTGGAAAAGGGTAAATTGTGGGTTTTGTAGAACATCACGTTGGTTAGGGTGGTTTTGGGGTGGATCTATGGTATTCAGTTTTATTTTTGTTTTGGGGGTGGGGGGGGGGGGATGATCCTGGGCTTTTGTGTTGTTTTTGACGTGTTTTGGGGTCTCGTTGTGTTTCATTGGGTTTTCCATGGTCATCGTGTTGTAAAAGGGTAAATTGTGGGTTTTGGAGAACTTCAGGTAGGTTTAGGGGGAGTTTTCACGTGGATTCATGGTATTTGGGGTTTTCTTCTTTTTGGGGGAGTGATCCTCTCCTTTCTTCTGGGTGAATTTGAAGTGTTTTGGGGTTCCGTTGCGTTTCGTTGAGTTCCTAATGTGTTTTATGGTGGTTGGAGTGTGCTTTGGGATTAGGAGAACATCAGGTAGGTTTAGGGTGTCTTTGGGGTGGATCTATGGTATTTGGGGTTTTCTTCTATTTTTTGGCGTGATCCTGTTCTTTTTTTTTGGTGTATTTGACGTGTTTGGGGTCTCCGTTGGGTTTTGTGTGTTCCTGTTGGTCTTTATGTTAAATAGGTGTGGGTTTTGGTTTTGGAGAACTTCAGGTAGGTTTAGGGTGGTTTTGGGGTGGATCTATGGTTTTGGGGGATTTTCTTCCAGTTTTGGGGGTGATGCCGTTCTTGTTTGGGGGTGTTTTTGACGTGTTTGGGGTCTCCGTTGGGTTTTGTTGTGTTCCTGTTGGTCTTTATGTTAATAGGTGTGGATTGTGGGTTTTGGAGAACTTCAGGTAGGTTTAGGGTGGTTTTGGGGTGGATCTATGGTTTTGGGGGATTTTCTTCCAGTTTTGGGAGTGATGCCGATTATTTTTTGGGGTGTTTTTGACGTGTTTTGGGGTCTCTGTTTGGTTTTGTTGTGTTTTTTGTTGGTCATTATGTTAAATAGGTGTGGAGTGTGGTTTTGGAGAAGATCAGGTAGGGTTCGGGTGGTGTTTGGGTTTGATCTATGGTTTTGGGGGATTTTCTTCCAGTTTTGGGGGTGATGCCATTCTTGTTTGGGGTGTTTTTTAAGGTTTTTGGGGTCTCTGTTTGGTTTTTGTTGGGTCTCGTTGGTCATCATGGTGGAAAAGTGTAAATTGTGGGTTTTGGAGAACATCAGGTAGGTTTAGGGTGGTTTTTGGGTTGATCTATGGTTTTGGGGGATTTTCTTCCAGATTTGGGGGTGATGCCGATATTTTTTGGGGTGTTTTTGACGTTTTTTGGGGTCTCTGTTGGGTTTTGTTGGGTTCTCGTTTGTCATAATGGTGGAAAAGGGTAAATTGTGGGTTTTGGAGAAGATCAGGTAGGTTTAGGGTGGTTTTGGGGTGGATCTATGGTTTTGGGGATTTTCTTCCAGTTTTGGGGGTGATGCCGATATTTTTTGTATTGTTTTTGACGTGTTTTGGGGGTCTCCGTTTGTTTTCATTGGGTTTTCCATGGTCCATTTTTTTTGGAAAGTGTAAATTGTGGGTTTTGAGAAC